>NW_019947879.1:0-19215 GCF_002910315.2 Salvelinus sp. IW2-2015
GGTTGACTATTTGGTAAGAGGAGAGGGTGTGCTAGGGCAAAGCCAGGGTCGTGGACATTGGTAGAGGTGGTGCTAGCAAAGCCAGGGTTATGGGTGACTAGTGGTAAGAGGGTGGTGCTAGCAAAGCCAGGGTCCGTTTGGTGACTGTTTGGTAAGAGGGTGTGCTAGCAAAGCCAGGGTCGTTGGTGACTATTGCTTAAAAGGGTGGTGCTAGCTAGCCAGGGTCGTGGGCTCCAATCCCTATATGAAATCATTATTTACACTCATTTAATACTCTAACTGCTTTTGTTAGGAATGTAGAAATAGGCTAGGTGTTTCGGCAAAAAACACTTTTGATCAAGCACCCTTACATATATTCCTTTACATTTCGGGGTTTAAAATGAATGGTGCGAGGCTTCCTGCGAGGCTCTGAGAGAGAAAAGAATGGGTGTGGGACCAGGATATGAGAGTCTGCGACAGCCTTAACACCCCTCAGAGGAGAAGGACAGTAGTTCTCTGCCACACACAGTCATCAAGGCTATCATTGGATTACTGTATAGTCTCTTTTGCTCTCTCTTCTCTCTCAAAATGTACTTGGAGGGAAGGAAGGAAGAGGGGAGGGGAAGGAGATTGCGTCTAATCCACCTTTGGGAAAATGGCAGGGAGAGTAAATGACCACCCTGCCTGATTCCTCTCAGAGAAACAGAGGAAGAATGAGTGACTGCGAGAGCATTCACCTTGATCGTATTAAACCACATCCAGATGACTGGCGTTGGAAAGAAGTGGACTTTCAGAGACCAGGTTAGAAAAAGATTGGAACCAATAGTCAGTCGGCACTGCCCAAAACAGGAACCAACCCAGTCCCCAGATGCAACAGTCCTGCTTCAACCTACAAGGCCCTGGCTTCAACCTACAAGCCCTGCCTTCAACCTACAAGCCCTGCTCTCAACTACAAGCCCTGCTTCAACCTACAAGCCGCTTCAACCTACAAGCCCTGCTTCAACCACTGCCCTGCTTCAACCTACTAAGCCCTAGTTCAACCTACAAGCCCTGCTTCAACCTTACACGTCCTGTTCAACCTTACACGTCCTGTCAAACCCTAACAAGCCCTGCTTCAACCTACAAGCCCTGCTTTCAACCTACAAAAGCCCTGCTTCAACCTAACAAGCCCTGCTTCAACCTACAAGCCCTGCAAGAAAGCAGAAGCAATTCAAGCAGCTATTGGCATGCGTCCCAAAATGGCACCCCTGTTCCCTACAGAGTGCACTACTTTTTGACCAGGGCCCCAGGTAAGAGTAATAGGGAGCATTTGCGGATGTAGCCAACGTCGCTGAGGATTTCACGACCGGGCATGCCTCATTGCCCACCACTTGGGATAATGTAATGGGCCCACCCATTTGGCTGCAGTCGCTGCAGTTTGTGGCCTAAAGTAGCAGTTCTGCCTGGCCGGGGTCGGGAGGCTGACTAGTGAGGAGTGTCTTCCCCCTGCTCAATTAACCTCCCATCTGCGATAGGAGAGAGAAGGAGAGAGAGGGGGGAATTAGCGGAGGGATGATCCTGCCTTAATTGTTTTATGCGTCCCAAAATTGCCACCCTACTTCACTATACTGTATATTACACTACCTTTTAAAACAGGGCACTTGGTCAAAAGTAGTGCACTATGAAGGAATACGTAGTGGTGCCCCATTTGGGGGGATCAGACGCTTCCTCCTGAAAGCAACACTTGACATTTCCCCCACAGAGGCTTGCAGTAGAAAGATCAATCGCCCTCATGAGAAGGGGATCGGGCATGGTGCGATGGAGTCAGGAAGGGTGAGGAAAAGGCTTGGAGGAGGAGAGAGGTGGGGAGGACATCAGGAAGGAGAATGAGGGGCCATTGAAGAGAGGGGAGAGGCTGGCGAGGGACAGTCAAGAAGGAACGTTGAGCGAAAGTTGTTGGTGGAGAGAGAAGAGAGGTGGGAGGACAGTCAGGAAGGGTGAGGAAAGCGTTCCCGAGAGGAGGGGAGAGGTGGGAGGAACAGTCTCAAGGCTTTCCCAAGCTCACCCGCTTCTGGTACTGTGCGACGTCCCGACAAAGCTGCCTTCTCCCCTGTGCTACTTCAGAGAATGGGCGTGGAATCCACTCAACCCGTGTCGTCCTGAGCTGTCCTGCCCACCCTCTCTAAGCTCATCTGTCACAGCGTGTGTGAGGCACTCACACAAGGCTTTCTCGGAGGGGAAGGATGCCGGATCCCGGTCGCCGCCATGGGCCCAGTCAGGAAGGTGCGCCGCCAATAGCGTTCGTCCAGAGGAGAGAGGGGCAGAGAGAGTTGTATGGCTGATGCGTGAACTCATGTCATCAGGCTCCATATGGGAGGAAAATGGGTGCGCCGCAAAAGTGGCGTCAGAGGATGTTAGCTGCGAGGAGAGTAAGGGCGGTCTGATGCCCCCAGGTGACTCACGGGTAATAGTCCGCGGTTCATGGTGGGGTAGCCAAGGTCTCCTTATGAGTCTGACTCCCAACAGTGTCCGCGGTATGTTATAAAGTTATGTGAAGCAGATAATGGAGTTGGAATACCATATATCCATCCCGCTGTTAATAGTCCCCAGATTTGCCCCGTGAGATGCGTCCCTGTTATTTCCTCTTCTGTAGCCGTGTGTGCCATACCACCCCAACATCGTGACCCGGAAGCGTGCTGCAGCTCTTCGTACGCATACTTCCCTGCTTCACTAATACCCTCGCCTATACCACTCACCATCCTAATAGCGTCCTCATCTCCTTATAACTTACTCCTCACCTGGGATTTGGCGATAATGGATAAAAGACTGGTGCGTCTTCAGCGACTATCCTGTTAAGCCCAGAGTTTAAACAGGTGACAAGCTGCCCTCAATCTCACCGTGCAGCTCCCCCATGTTAAGCTCCCCTGCCCAATAGGCGAGTCCAAATGTGCTTTAATTGTATGGAGCGAACACTTATAAGGTCCCCTTACCTAACAGGTCGCTAGCAACATGCGCTGCTAAAGGTGTGCCTACATGTGGACATTACATTATCTGAATATCGAGTAGGACATTTAGGTCCTACATACAGTGTACACAGCATTAATCCTACATGACAGTGCACACAGGGCATTAGGTTCTACATACAGCTGTACATAGACATTAGGTATACATACCAGGTGTACACAGGCATTAATCCTACATACAGTGTCACAGCTATTAATCCTACATACAGTGTACATAGACATTAGGTCCTACATACAGCGTACAGATTAGCTCCTACATACAGTGGACATAAAGCATTAGGTATACATAACAGTGTACACAGGCATTAATCCTACATACGTGTAGATAGACATTAGGTCTATCAATACAGATGTAGATAGGACATTAGGTCTACATACAGTGTAGATAGACATTCCAGTCCTACATAAACATTGGTACACAGGCATTAGCTCACATCAGTGTTACATATGGGCATCTAGCGTCTTCGACACTACAGTGTAGATAAGGACCACTAGGTCCTACATACAGTGTACACAGGCATTAGGTCTACATACAGTGTACATAAGACATTGGTCCTACATACAGTGTAGATAAGGCATAGTCCTGTACATACAGAGTACTAGACATTAGGTCCTACAGTACAGTGTACATAGGCATTAGGTCTACATACAGTGTACATAGACATTAGTCCTTACATACAGTTGTAGATAAGGCATTAGCGTTCCTACATACAGTGTACATAGACATTAGTCCTACATACAGTGAAACATAGGCATTAGGTCCTACATACAGTGGTACATAGACATCTAGTTCCTACAGTACAGTGTTAGATAAGGCATTAGGTCCTACATACAGTGTACTAGACATTAGGGTACTACTACGTGTGACATAAGGCATTAGGTCTACATGTACCAGTGTTACATAGGCATTGGGTCTACATACAGTGTAGATAACATTAGGTCTACATACAGTCGTACACAGACATTAGGTCTACATTACAGTGTAGATAAGACATTAGGGTACATACAGTGTTAGATAAGGCAGGTGGTCTCATACAGTGTACATAGACATTAGGTCTACATACAGTGTAACATAGACATTAGGTCTACATACAGTGTAGATAGACATTAGGTCTACATTACAGTGTACACAGACATTAGGTCTACATTACAGTTGAGATAAGACATTAGGTTGTACATGCAGTGTAGATAAGGCATTGGGTCTACATACAGTGTACCCATTAGACATTAAGTCTACATACAGTGTAGATAACCATTAGCGTCTACATACAGTGTTAGATAGAATTTAGGCTCTACATACAGTGGTAGATAAGAGCATTGGGTCTACATTACAGTTTTACATAGGACATTCAGGATCTACATACAGTGTACATAGACATTCACACGGACCCACACACAGGACAGCATGGACATATGAGGATCATAAGGGACCACTTCAACTTGGACTGGCACATTCAAATGCAGTCCCGTTAGGAGGAATAGAAATATATAGGTATGAACTGCTGTAGAGGGAAGGCCGGTCATACTCGTCACGTTCTGCAGTGAGAGAGAACCGTCTTTCTTGATGACACATCAAAGCAAGGAGGCTTTCTCCCTTTTTTTCCGGGGAGACAGATTGTTGCGAGTGGCACAAGTTGGGATGGTTGACCATGGACGGAGAAAGTGTGCCTTAGCAAGACCACACGTCACCTCAGGATGCAGCCTTGTGGCAGCCATCCATCCATCGCGCCTGTCTGGCCCATACGCTTTTCAATACCACCACGAAATGGAATTCATTACCAACCACACTGAGACAAGTGAGTGATGTGGTGGGTCATTCACGAGGGCTACTCTGATCAAATGGACTGAGTGTGTAAGCCACACTGGACCATAACTGAGATGGACACACATCAATTAAGAAGTGTCTGTAAATGTTTATAACGTAGGTTATAAACAGTTAATGTAGTTTTATAAAATCATTCATAAACAGTTCAAACTTTGTTAGAAATTGTCAAATGTGTCGTTGTGGTACAACTTTTTAAACCGTAACCTAATGTAAAGTTTATTTAAAGACGGACCTTACTGTTAAAGTGTTATTTAAAGCGTACCTTACTGTAAATGTTAATTCTTAAGCGTACCTTACTGTAAAGTGATTTTTTTAACAGCGTTACCTACTACTGATAAAGTGATTATTGAACAGCGTGCCTTAACTGTAAAGCTGATATTTAAAAAGCGTGCCTTAACTAGTAAAGTGTTATTTAAAGCGTACCTTACTTGTTAAAGTTGATATTTAAAGCGTTACCTTTACCTGTAAAGTGATATTTTTGAAGGCGTAACTTACTGTAAAGTGACATGTTAAAGCGTACCTTTTACTGTGAAAGTGTGACCAGTCAGACAAACTTACGGATTGTTCCCCAGCTCCTCAAACAGATACTGCATTTCTTCTCCCACTGGGTACCATTCTGAATTAGGTTGGGCTTTCAAAGAGGATGAAGGCCCTGCAAAAAATACTATTCATTAAAACCATTGGCTTTAATTAGAAGTAAAAGTATTGATATAGCCTAGGTCCCAGATCTGATTGAAGTTTGCTATACAGCACAAACAGATTTCTGGGACCAGGCAAGGTCTAAAATCAGCCAACTGTGATAATGATCTAGAACATGTGATAGCCTTACTTTGTAAAAGTAACATGTCTTTAGAGAAGCCATGACGCTTGCAGGATCTCCAGCTGCCATTCTTAATGGAAACACCAATTTTTTGGATTACGTCCCTTGATAATAATGCTCTGCTCATGCAACAGGCCGTCAGCATCATCAGTAGTCGCACGACAACTTTTAGTTTCCCAAAACTATTTCCATAAAGTTGTCTCTTGGCTAGACAGGTTTATTTACCCTAGCATTGAACGGGAATGTATTCAGGTAACTCTCTCTCACTGTAAAGAACGTCAGAACAATACCCCCCAGTCTGAGCGAGAGCACTAGCTAAACACCTTGCCACTGAAACCAACAGGATGGAGGGAAATATTCGACACATATTCATGTTTGTTGTATCATTGAAAGCCTTTTCTTCAGTGTTAATGACAAAGATCATTTACTGTCAGCATTCTTTTTGGACCCGCAATTAAATGGACTCCAGCGTTCGGCATCTTTGTGCGTTACCAACACTGGACTAGAGACTGGAACGCTATTCCTGGGAAGGCTGTAACTGTTATTTATTAAGCTGAGTAGGGGGCAGACCATTTTCATTTTCCCCAGGGAAACAACTGCATTAATCCAACTACACATTGTAGGAGGGTTAGTAAGTGGCAAACCAGCATCAATGGACTATTGGTAGAGGGTTTTAGTAGTGCAACATCCAATGACTATGGTAGAGGGTTTCAGTAGTGCGCAACAACATTCAATGACTATTGGTAGAGGGTTTAGTAGTGGCACAGCATTCAATGACTTTGGTAGAGGGTTTAGTAGCGGCAACAGCATCAATGGACTATTGGTTTAGAGGTTTAGTAGCGCAACAACGATCCATGACCATTGGTAGGAGGGCTTAGTAGTGGCAACAGCAATCAATGACTATTGGTAGAGGGGTTTAGAGCTGGCAAACAACTCAATGACTAATTGGTAGAGGGTTAGTAGTGGCAACAGCATCAATGGACTATTGGTAGAGGGTTCTATAGTAGTCGGCAACAGCATCAATGACTATTGGTAGGAGGGCTTTAGTAGCTGGCAACAGCATCAATCGACTATTGGTAGCTAAGAGGGATTAGAGGTAGTGGGCAACAGCAATCAATGACTATGGTAGAGGGTTAGTAGTGGCAACAGCATGCAATCGAACTACTTGGTAGAGTTTTAGTAGGCAACCAGCATCCCAATGTACTATTTAGAAGGGGTCAGTAGTTGGCAACAGCATCAATGGCACTATGGTAAGGGTTTATAGTGGCAACAGCATCAATGACTATATGTAGAGGGTTTCACGTTAGTGGCACCAAACATCAATGACTTATTGGTTAAGGCAGGGTAGTTAGTGGCAACAGACATCAATGCACTATTGGTTAGGAGGGATTTAGAGTGGCAAACAGCATCAATGACTGATTGGTTAGAGGGTTTAGTAAGCGGCAACAGCATCAATTACTATTGCGTAGAGTTAGTACGGAAACAGCAATCAAATGACTAAATTGGAGAGGGTTAGTAGCGGCAACAGCATACATGACGTATTGCGTTAGAGGTTAGTTAGTGGCAACAGCATCAATGACTATGGTAGAGGGTTTAAGTAGTTGGCAACAGCATCAATAGACTATTGGTTAGAGGGTTTAAGTTCAGTGGCAACAGGCATCAATACTATGTAGAAGGTTTAGTATGGCAAACACAACATCAATGAACTATTGGTAGAGGATTTAGTAGTGACAACAGCAATCAATGACTAGTTGGTAGGAGGGATTTAGTAGCGGCACAGCACAATGACGTATTGTAGAGGGTGCAGTAGCGGCGAACAGCATCAATGACTAAATCGCTAGAGGGCTTTTAAGTAGCGGCAACAGCATCCAATGACTATTCGTCAGAGGGGTTTAGTAGCGGCAACAACATCAATGACTATGTAGCAGGGTCTTACGTAGCGCAACAGCATCAATGACTATTCGGTAGAGGGTTAGTAGCGGCCAACCAGCATCAAGAACTAATTCGGTAGAAGGTTAAGTAGCGGCAACAGCATCATGGACTATCGCAATTAAGGGTTTCAGTAAGCGGAACAAGCATCAAGACATTACGTAGAGGGTTTAGTAGCGGCAACAACATCAATGACTATTGGTAAGAGGGTTAGTAGCGGCAACAAACATCATAGACTATTGGTAGAGGGTTGGTAGCAGGCAAACAGCATCAATGCTTATTGGTTAGAGGGTTAGTAGCGGCAAACAGCATCAAATGACTATTGGTAGAGGGTTTAGTAGCGGCACAAACATCACATGACTATTTGCGTACGAGGGCTTTAGTAGCGGCACAGCATCAATGACTATTGGTAGAGGGGTTTAGTAGTCGGGCCAATCATCATCAATGAACTATTGGTAAGAGGGTTTAGGTAGCGGCAACAGCCATCAATGACTATTGGTTAGAGGGTTAGTAGCCGGCAACAGCATCAATGACTAGTGGTAGAGGGTTTAGTAGCAGCAACTTCTTGAAATAAATTGCAATGCAATAATTTGAAGTTGAGAGTAGGTTGTATCTTTGACAATGCTTTTCACACTACCCAAATCTAATCAATAGATAACAGAATGATTCATTTCTTTCTTCTGTCTATTTGTTCGGTTTGTTATGTGTACAACACCAAAACCAACGGCCTTGAACTCATTTGTTTTTGTTGCAGTCATTGTTGAGACCTTTACCTTTCTACCGCCGCAGGCCTGTCCTTACCCACTAAGTGACTTTTATAATTAAACAGGCAATTCATCTAATTGATGATGTTAAACCTATGACCCCAAAAATGGCACCCCATGTTCCCTTTAGAGTGCACTTCTTTTTCCCATGGCCCAAATAGGGCTCTGGTCAAAAGTAGTGCATAACTAGGGAATTAGGTGCTATTTTAGGATCCCTGACTGTGGGATCTATTTTCTGCATGAGCTGTTAACACATGTTAGTGTCAAACCACGTTTCCGGTGGCAAATTTGACAATTTAAAGCCAGAGCTGTGCCTATTTTTCAAAACTATGGCAGGATTGATAATTGACCTGTCTTAATATCAGCACACTTCCGGGTCAAAAGGGAGGGCGTCGGAAATATTTGAACTGTGCCCTTAAAAAAAACAGAATCCCAGAAGCTCTAATTTCATGGCCAGCGCTGATATTTAAGACCAACCAAAAGCCTGGTTGGGTGATTTGATAGGATCCCTATTAGCCGACCACCAATGGCAACAACTAGTCTTACTGGCGGATCCGACACATAACGAAAAATACATTACAGACAAAATACTTTACCTAATTTACATTACACTTTATAAACATGTGTGTCTGTGTGTGCATCTATGGAGTTCCACATTACATGTCAGTACATACACCCACAAGTAGGTCACATGGGGCAGAGGCCGGGTGTTGCCGTGATATGGTTGTTGCTTTATTTGTTTTTTGAAACCAGGTTTGCTGTTCACTTGCGCTATATAAGATGGAAGGGAGTTCCATTCACTCTAATGGCTCTGTAAAATACTGTACGTTTTCTTGAACTTTTTATGGACCTGGGGACTGTGAAAAGACCCCTGGTGGCATGTCTGGTGGGGTAAGTGTGTGTCAGAGCTGTGTGTAAGTTGGCTATGCAAACATTATGGAACTTCCAACACATTGTTTCTTAATAAAACTAGAAGTCAGTCTTTCCTCAAGTCTTAGCCAAGAGAGACTGACATGCATAGTATTTATATTAGCCCTCTGATTACAATGACGACCAAGACGTGCCACTTTGTTCTGGGCCAGCTTCAGCTTAACTAGGGATTTCTTTGCAGCACTTGACCACATGACTGGACAATAATTAAGATAAGATAAAACTAGAGCCTGCAGGACTTGCTTTTTGGTGTCAAAAAAGCAGAGCATTTCTTTATTACGTACAGACCTCTCCCCATCTTTACAACCATTGAATATTTATGTTTTCACCATGACAGTTTACAATCTAAGGTCACACCAAGTAATTTAGTCTCCTCAACAGTCACATCATTCATTACCAGATTCAGCTGAGGTCTAGAGCTTAGGGAATTATTTGTACCAAATACAATGTTCTTAGTTTTAGAGATGTTCAGGCCTAGTTTATTACTGGCCACCCACTCCAAAACAACTCCTTGTTAAAGGTTTCAGTGACTTCATTAGCTGTGGTGACTGACGCGTATATGGTTGAATCACCAGCATGCATGGAAGTGCATCGATGACGTCGTCCCCACAGTGACTGTACATACATATCCCAAACAGAAGCCATGGATCACAGGCAACATCCACATCGAGCTAAAGGCTAGAGCTGCCGCTTTCAAGGAGCGGGAGCCTAATCCGGACGCTTATAAGAAATCCCGCTATGCCCTCAGACGAACCATCAAACAAGCAAAGTATCAATACAGGATTAAGATTGAATCCTACTACACCTGCTCTGACGCTCGTCGGATGTGGCAGGGCCTGAAAACTATTACGGACTACAAAGGAAAACCCAGACGCGAGCTGCCCAGTGACGCAAGCCTACCAGACGAGCTAAATGCCTTTTATGCTCGCTTCGAGGCAAGTAACACTGAAGCATGCACGAGAGAACCAGCTGTTCTGGATAACTGTGTGATAACGCTCTCGGTAGCCGATGTGAACAAAACCTTTAAACAGGTCAACATTCACAAAGCCGCTGGGCCAGACGGATTACCAGGATGTGTAATCAAATAATGCGCTTATCAACTGTCAAGTGTCTTCACTGACATGTTCAACCTCTCCCTGACCGAGTCTCTAATACCTACATGTTTCAAGCAGACCACCATAGTCCCTGTGCCCGAGGAAGTGAAGGTAACCTGCCTAAATGATTACCGCCCCGTGGCACTCACGTCAGCAGCCATGAAGTGCTTTGAAAAGCTGGTCATGGCTCACATCAAACAGATCCCTCCTGGGACACCTGGAACCCACTCCAATTTGCAACAAACCGCCCCAAAGATGACGCAATCTCATCGCACTCCAAACTGCCCTTCACTCACCTGGACAAAAGGAACACCTACAGTGGGGAGAACAAGTCATTTGATACACTGCCGAATATTTGCATCGCGTTTTCTACTTTACCAAAGCATGTAGAGGTCTTGTAATTTTTATCATGGAGGTACACTCCAACTGTGAGAGACGCGAATCGTAAAACAATAAATCCTGAAAATCAACATTGTATATATTTTAAGTAATTCATTTGCATTTTATTGCATAATAAGTTTTTGATCACTCTACCCACCAGTAAGAATTCCGGCTCTCACAGACCTGTTTAGTTTTTCTTTAAGAAAGCCTCCCTGTTCTCCAACTCAATACCTGTATTAATCTGCACCTGTTTGGAAACTCGGTTACCTGTATAAAAGACACCTGTCACACACTCAATCACAGACCTCCAACCTCTCCACAATGGCCAAGACCAGAGGGCTGTGTAACGGACATCCGGGATAAAATTGGTAGACCTGCACAAGGCTGTGGGATGGCTACAGGACATAAGGACAAGCAGCTTGGTGAGAAGGCAACAACTGTTGGCGCAATTATTAGAAAATGGAAAGAAGTTCAAGATGACAGGTCAATCACCTCGGTCTGGGGCTCCATGGCAAGAATCTCACCTGTGGGCATCAATGATCATGAGGAACGGGTGAGGGCTCAGCCCAGAACTACACGGCAAGGAACCTGGTAATGACCTGAAGAGAGTTGGGACTACAGTCCTCAAAGAAACCCATTGTAAAACACTATGTTACGCCGTCATGGAATTTAAAATCCTGCACGCGACGCAAGGTCCCCGCTTAAGCCAGCCGGCCTGTTCTCAGGCCGTCTGAAGTTTGCAATGACCATCCTGGATGATCCAGAGGAGGAATGGGAGAAGGGTCAAAATGTGGCTGATGAGACAAAAATATAGCTTTTTGGTCTAAACTCCACTCCCGTGTTTGGAGGAAGAAGAAGATGAGTACAACCCCAAGAACATCACCCAACCGTGAAGCATGGAGGTGGACAACATCATTCTTTGGGGGATGCTTTCTGCAAGGGGACAGGACACTGACCGCATGAGGGGAGGATGGAGGGGCCATGTATCGCGAATCTTGGCCAACATGACCTCCTTCCCTCAGTAAAGAGCATTGAAGATGGGTCGGGCTGGTCTTTCCAGCATGACAATGACCGAAACACACAAGCCAGGGCAATAAGGAGTGGCTTAAAGAAGCATCTCAAGGTCCTGGAGTGGCCTAGGCCAGTCTCCAGACTGAACGCCAATAGAACTCTTTGGAGGGAGCTGAAATCCGTAATTGCCCAGCGACAGCCTCCGAACCTGAAGGATCTGGAGAAGGCTGTATGGAGAAGTGGGGCCAAATCCCCTACTGCAGTGTGTGCAAAACCTGGTCAAAGAACGTAACAGGAAACGTATTGATCTCTGTAATTGCAAACAAAGGTTCTGTACCAAATATAAGTTCTGCTTTTCTGATGTATCAAATACTTATGTCATGCAATAAAATGCAAATGAATTACTTAAAAATCATACAATGTGATTTTCTGGATTTTTGTTTTAGATTCCGTCTCTCACAGTTGAAGTGTACCTATGATAAAAATTACAGACCTCTACATGCTTTGTAAGTAAGAAAACCTGCAAAATCGGCAGTGTATCAAATACTTGTTCTCCCCACTGTACGTGAGAATGCTGTTCATTGACTACAGCTCAGCTATCAACACGATAGCGCCCACGAAGCTCATCACTAAGCTAAGGACTCTGGGACTAAACCCCTCCCTCTGCAACTGGATCCTGGACTTCCTGACAGGCCGCCCCCAGGTGGTAAGAGTAGGCAACAACACGTCTGCCATACTGATCCTTAACACCCTCAGTGGTGTGTACTTAGTCCCCTCCTGTATTCCCTGTTCACCCACGACAAAGTGGCCAAACAACTCCAACACCATCATTAACTTTGCTGACGACACAACAGTGGTAGGCCTGATCACCGACAACGATGAGACGGCCTATAGGGAGGAGGTCAGAGAACTGGCAGTGTGGTGCCAGGACAAAAACCTCTACCTCAATGTGAGCAAGTCAAAGGAGCTGACCGTGGACTACAGGAAAAGGCGGGCCGAACAGGCCCCCTTTAACATCGATGGGGCTGTAGTGGAGCGGGTCGAGAGTTTCAAGTTCTTTGGTGTCCACATCACCAACGAACTATCATGGTCCAAACATACCAAGACAGTCATGAAGAGGGCACAACAAAACCCCTCAGGAGACTGAAAGATATGGCATGGGTCCCCAGATCGTCAAAAGGTTCTACAGCTGCACCAACGAGAGCATCCTGACCGGTTCCATCACCGCCTGGTATGGCAACTGTTCGGCATCTGACCGTAAGGCGCTATAGAGGGTAGTGTGAACGGCACAATACATCACTGGGGCCAAGCTTCCTGCTATCCAGGACGTATACAATAGCCGAGGTCAGAGGAAAGCCCATGAAATTGTCAGAGACTCCAGTCACCCAAGTTATAGACTGTTTTCTCTGCTACCGCACGGCAAGCGGTACTGGAGCGCAAAGTCTAGGACAAAATGGCTCCTCAACATCTTCTACTGCTGAACAATTAATAAAATCGCCATTGGACAATTAACATTGACCCCCACCTCCCTTCCTTTTTGTACACTGCTGCTACTCGCTGTTTATTATCTATGCATAGTCACTTCACCCCCACCTACATGTACAAATTACCTCAACGAACCTGTACCCCCGCACACTGACTCGGTACCGGTGCCCCCTGTATATAGCCTCGTTATTGTTATTCTTATTGTGTTACTTTTTATTAGTCCTTTTTATTTTTGTCTACTTGGTTAATATTTTCTTAACTCTTCTTGACCAACTGCACTGTTGGTTAAGGGCTTGTAAGTAAGCACTTCATGGTAAAGTCTACACTTGTTGTATTCGGCGCATGTGACAAAGTTTGATTTGAAACACATGCTTTGTTTAATGCCAGTGGCAGGTCATTTTTGTTTATCCTGGCGATTTTATGACATCATTAATCTTATTATATTTACATGTATTTATTTGTTGTGTTGTAAAAAAAAAAGATTGGCTTTAATTAAATTAAACAAGCAAACTTATTAGAATGATTCCCATCCTGGTTTTAGCGGTAACGCGGTTGGTTATGGCATGAATTTTGACAGCGAAACACAGACTATCTAGCCCATGATGCAAACACTGTCCCATATGAACAGGAACAACAGTATTGTGTAGAATTAGTCCTATATGTGGAATGAACCATGTAATGGGCTAGATTAGCTCTAAATGTGGAACAGCATTGTTGTATGATTAGCCTTAATGTGGAACATACAGTTCATGTGTAGATTAGGCCTAAATGTGGAACAACAGTTCATAGTGTAAGATATAGCCTTAATGTGGAACAACATGTCTAATTGTGGTACGATTAGCTCTTATGTGGACAGTCATATGTGTGACTTATAGTCCTATATGTGGAAACAACAGTAACTGTGTAGATTTAGCCTAACATGTGGAACAATCAGTAATGTGTTAAAAGATTAGCCTATATGTGGAACAACAAGTAATGTTGTAGATCTAAGCCTAATGTGGAACATACAGTAATAGTGTAGACTTCAGCCTAATGTGGAAACAACATTTTAATGTGTAGAGCCTACTGTGGACGCATATGTAGATAGCCTAATGTGGAACAACCAGTCCATGTGTAGTTTAGCCTAATGTGGATACAAGAACAGTCATGTGCTAGTTAGGCCTAATGTGGAACAACAGTCCATTTGTTATTGATTAGCCTAATGTGGACATTAATAGTATGTGTAGATTAGCCGAGATGTGGAACAACAAGTCATGTGTAGATTAGCCTATGTGGAACGAACAGTAATTGTGTGATTTTCGCCTAATCGTGGAACAACTAGTCATGTGTAGATCTCAGCCTAATATGTTGTGAACAACAGATAATGTGTAGATTATGCCTAATCGCTGGTAATCAACAGTAATGTGTAGGATTAGCCTTATTATGGGAACATACTTAGTAAATGTGTAGATAGCCTATGTGGAACACAGTTAATCGTGTCAGATTACGCCATAGTGGAACAACAGTAATGTGTAGAATTAGCCTTAATGTGGAACAGCCATATGAGATTTACGTCCTAATGTGAACAACAGTCATAGTGTAGATTAGCCTAATGTGGGAACAACAGTCATGTGTAAGGATTAGCCTAATGTGGACATAAAATCAAGTCATGTGTAGATTAGCCTATTGTGGATCAACATAATGTGTAGATTTAGCCTAATGTGGAACAAACATGTCATGTGTAGAATTTTAGCACTAAGTGGAACAACAGTTAATGTGTAGATTAGCTAATGTGCGAACAACGTATTATGTGTATGATTTATGAACTAATGCTGGACAACATTCAATGGTGTAGATTAGCCTTAAATCGTGGAACAAGTCATGTGTACGATTACGCCTACATAGTGGAAAACATTTAATCGTGTAGATATTGCCAAATGTTGGAACAACAGTCATTCGTGTAGAATTAGCGCCTAATGTGCAACAACAGTATGGTGTAGATTAGCTTATATGTCTGCGAACAACAAGTAATGTGTAGATTATGCGCTATATGTAGGACACTTAACAGTAATGTGTAGTTATTAGCCTAATGTGGAACAACAGTACAGTAACTGCTGTAGATTAGCCTATATGTGGAACAACAGTCATCGTGTAGATTAGCCTAAAATGTGGAACAACAGTAATGTGTAGATTTAGCCTAATGTGAACAATACAGTATGTGTAGATTAGCCTATGTGGAACATACAGTAAATGTGTATTAGCTATGTGGACAGTCATCATGTAGATAGCCTAATGTGGATACATTACAGTTCATATGTGTAGATTAGCCTAATGTGGAAAACATTACAGTCATGTGTAGATTAGCCTAATGTGGACAAGAAACAGCCAGTTCATAGTGCTAGATTAGCCTAATTGTTGGAGCACTATATATAGTGTAGGATTTAAGCCTAATGTGGAACAACATTAATGTGTAGATTCAGCCTAATGTGTGAAATTCATATAATGTTGTAGAACTTAAGCCTAACTGTGGAAAATTACATTTAATTGGTGTATGATTAGCACTACATGTGGACAACAGTATGTGTAATTAGCCTAATGTGGAAACACAGTCATGTGTATGCATTACCGCCTAATGTGGAACAACAGTAATTGTGTAGATTAAGCCTATGTGGACATACAGTATATGTGGTGTAGATTACGCCTAATGTGCGAACAAACAGTAATGTGTAGATTTAGCCTCAAATGTTGGTAACTTAAGCATATGTAGATAGCCTAATGTGGACAACAGTATGTGTAGATTCTAGCTCTCATGGTGATATCAACAGTCATAGTGTTAGATTAGCCTAATGTGGAACAACAGTCATCGTAGTAGATTAGTCCTACTTAGTGGCAACATTATGTGATAGTTATGGCCTATAGTGGAACATACCATTAAGGATGTAGATTAGCCTAATGTGGAACAACATTACATGTGTTAGATTGCCAATTCTTGTGGAACCACATACTAATGTTAGATTAGCCTTAATTGCGAACAACATTAATGTGTAGATTATAGTCCTAATGTGGAACAACATTAATGGTTAGATTAGCCTACATGTGGATTATCACATTAATGTGAGATTAGCCTAATGTGGAACAAACAGTCATGTGTAGATTAGCCTTAATGTGGAACATACATTAATGTGATGATTAGCCTAATGTGGAACAAACATGTCCATCGTGTTAGATAGCCTATGTGGAACAACAGTAAATGTGTAGATTTAGCCTAATGTGGATATCAACAGTAATAGTGTACATTGATTCAGCCTATATGTGGGACACAGTCCCATGTAGTAGATAGGCCTAATGTGGAACACAGTAATGTGTAGATAGCCTAATGTGGAACAACCAGTAATTGTTGTTGAATGCTAATGAATGCGAATTTCATGTTCCATATCGTAGATTAGCTCTATTGGATACAACAGTCCATGTGTATAGATTAGCCTCATGTGAGAAAACAGTCAGTGTATTATTAGCTAATGTGGAACAACAGTCATGTGTTAGATTAGCCTAATGTGGAACAACAGTCAATGTGTAGATTCTAAGCCTAATGTGGAAACCACATTAATGGGTTAGATGTAGCCTAATTGTGGGAATTACCAACAGTCCATCGTTGAATAGATTAGCCTAGTGGACACAACATTATATGTAATGTAGATTAGCCTAATGCTGGGTATACAACAGTCATGTGTAGATTAGCCTAATGTGGGACAACATAAATGTGTTAGATTAGCCTAATGTGGAAACGAACATTAATGTGTGATTAGCCTAATATGTGGAACAACATTATGTGTAGATTAAGCCTAATGTTGGAAACATTAATTTGTAGATTCGCCTATATAGTGGAAACACCGACATTAATTGTGTAGATTAGCCTAATTGTGGAACAACATTAATGTGTAGATTTAGGCTCCTAATTGGAATTCTAACTTAAATGTGTAGATTGCTCTAATAGTGGATCACACAATTAATGTGTAGATTAAGTCTAATCGTGATACAACAGTCCATGTGTAGATTTAGCCTAATGTGGAATCATATCATATTAATGGTGTAGATTTAGCCTAATGTGGAACCAACAGTTTCATTAGTGTATTGATTAGCCTAATGTGGAACCATTATCAGATAATGTGTAGATTAGCCTATATGTGGAACAACAGTAATGTGTATGATTTGCCTAATGTGGACACAGTCATGTGTGATTAGCCTAATCGTGGACAACAGTAATTTGTGTAGATTAGCGCTAACATGTGTGAATACAACAGCTAATCAGTGTAAAGATTAGCCCTAATGTGTGAACAGCCCATATGTATATGATAGGCTCTTAATGCTGGAACAACAAAGTCAACTGTGTAGATTTATGCCTAATGTGGAACAATTCAGTCATGGTGTATATTAGCTATATGTGGAACAACAGTTCATGTGTAGATTAGCCTACATGTGGAACATTTACATGTCATAGTGTAGTATTTAGCTAATTGAGAGGCAACATTTGTGGTATTAGCCAATGGTAAACCAGCTATTGTGGATTAGCCTAATGGGAACACATTCATGTGTAGATTAGCCTAATGGAACAACTAGCTGTGATAGATTAGACTATGTTGGCAACATTAATGTGTAGATTAGCCTTAATGTGGACACAACAGATCCATAGTGTAGATTATGCTCCTCATGTGGGAAACAACATTAATGTGTAGATTACGCTATTATGTGGAACAACACGTCATAGTGCTAAGTATATTAGCCTATGTGGAACAACATTAAATGTGTAGATTAGCCTATATGTGGCAACAACGTCATGTGTAGATTAAGCCTTAAATGTGGAACAAAGTAATGGTGTTCTAGCCTAATGTTGGACCAAGCAGTAAAGTGTAATGTACCTTACGCCTAATGTGGAACAACAGTCATGTGGTAGATAGGCCTAATGTGGAACAGACAGTAATCGTGTATGATTTAGCCTAAATCTTGTGGAACAAACCAGTAATGTGTAGATTAGCCTAAATGTCGGAACAGCCAATATGTAGATTAGCCTAATGTGGTAAAACAGTCATTGTGTGTAGTTATTGCCTAATGTGGAAAAGCAGTCATGTGTAGATTAGCTAATGTTGTGAACAACAGTATGTAGTAAAGCATTTAGCCCTAACTGTAGGAACACAGTCATGTGTCAGATAATAGCCTCCTAGATGTGCGAAACAACATGTCATGTGTAGATTAGCCTATGATGGAACACACAGATCATGTGTAGATTAAGGCCTAATGTGGAACAACAAGTCATGGCTATTAGGCCTAAATGTGGAACAACAGTCATGTGTTAGATTAGCCTAAATGTGGACAACAGTCTATCTGTGTATTTGATGTAGCTAATGATGTATACAACAGTCTTGGTATCGGTAGCCCTATATGTGGTAACAACAGTACCATAGGTGTAGATTAGCCTACATGTGGAACAACAGGTAATGTGTAACAGTAATATGTAATGATTCTTGGTTTCCTCTTCGTTATCGCTCCTCTTGTTAACCTTCTCCAGCCTGATCAAACGTATATATCCTTGATTCAGATGCATTCCTACCCCATTGCTTAGATTACCAGGAAGAACATTATTATTTATATGTCAGCAGGTTAAGCGCGCTCTTGACGGGCTAGATGCTTCTTTAACCATTCAGTTCCATAGCTACACCAATTGCTCCTGTATAGGACATTCCATCTACTGCACTCTATACTTCTCTCTGTACTAACTGATAATCTCTGTTATTTATTTCCCGTTTCGGAAAGCCCACTGTTGATGCTTATTTTTATAAAACCCCTTAGTGCCTCACTCCCCCGTATCTTGAGATATCTACTGCAATGCCCTTCATTCTCACTCCACATACAGTACATTTACATTCCTCTTCTGCCAGTCACATTCTGTTCAATAAGTTCCCCAATAGCACCCACATCTCGTCCATGGATTTCGCTCTCTTTCAAGTTCTGCTGCAGCTAG
>NW_019947880.1:0-10634 GCF_002910315.2 Salvelinus sp. IW2-2015
CTCTGAACAGAAGCTTGACTGCTGTCACTGTTGATCACGCAAGACTGTTAAAAGCTGTTCCCGGGCTCTGAACAGGAGCTGACGCTGTACCCTCGTCTGATCACCAAGACGTTAAAGCTGTTCCTCATGAACTGAAGGATCTGGTGTCCAATGGCACCCATATTCCTATATAGTGCCACAACGCCTATTGGGTGCCTGGTCAATAAGTAGTGGCACTAATAGGGAGAAGTGGGTGCAATTTGGAAACACAGCACCGTTCAGTCAAGAGGGTATTAACTAGTATATATTGCCTGATATCTTGGATGTGGTCTGGAAGAGCGCCTGGTGTGAAGTAAAGGGGAGCACAATACGCCCAAGGTGGTTTCAGCTCCAAGGGCAGAGCAAGCTGTTTCCAACTGTATATCTCCCTGACGTCATGCAGCTTCCTCATCCAGTCAAATACATGAAATAACATCTGGGCTGGATGATTGCTYATTGGTCGTCTTTCAGTGTCATGCTGTTTTTCATGCTCTCCCCTGGTACTGTATCTCCCTGAGCTCCTGTGGCTGTAAAAGCATCCTGGTTACAAATCATCAGCAAACCGTGTGCAGTCTTACTACTTGATTTACTGTGCCAACCACCTGTTTGGGCCTGGAGACTAAATGATCGGGCTAATTGTAGAGATAGTAATTAGTGAGTGTACGTGCAAATCTTACTCCATCTGACTGAATCACATGGGCTAATTAATTTCATTTCACTAAAGCAATCTGTTTCTTTCTGGAGATGGGTCATTAAATCAAGGGACTTGTTCCCAGTCAAATATCCTAGATTGCCGTTCTGTACCTTCCAGTGGTGTAGGGAGATTGATTACGTTGCACCTCTGGCCTGAGTTCACTAGTATTGTARCGAATTAACATCTATTTCCACCTTCATCCTCGGATAACTCTGTTATTTAAAGTAGCAGAAGAGCTCACTGTACAGAAACGTACGGGTACATCRCATATAACACCCTATTCKKTTCATAGTGCACTACTTKTGGTTAAAAGCAGTAGACTATATCGGTAATAGGGTGCCATTTGGGACACATCCTGTGACTGACTGTCTGGTGCTGCAATAACATTAGCTCAACACCCACCGTGATAGGTCATCACATTTCATTCCACCTGATAGAGACCATGCAGCACTTCACAAATAGTAAATGAGGCACATTAATATCTGGTCTTATCTAGTTAAATACGCTCCCWTGTTAATGAGCAATCACCAGCCTTAATTAACCAGCAATCGCCCACTTCTTAAATTGAATTAAATGCCACTTGAARCGTTTAATTGTGACAGCACTTAAATAGTTTTGTCCTGACTGAAGTAAGGATGCKTTCCTCAGGGAACAGTGAATTATATTGTGGTGAGGAGGACGCTGTTCAAAGATRGCTGCTGTGTATCTAAATTAAATGTCCATTTATTCATGTGGAAATCAATTCTGATAATATGACTTTATTCTAAGTATTACAAGTTAACACTGTTGGTGTCTAATGGTATGGTGGCTGTGTAGTTGAATTTGTCTGTTATATCCTCACCTATCTTTCAGTGTTAMCAGCTAACTGTGTTAGATCAAGTCTCCATCGGCTTAGATTTACAACTGAGAAAGAGAGCCAGCAGTTCTGGTAAAATAAGACTGTAGAGGCTATAATGGATATCTGAAAAGAGACGTGCACATGTTCAAATGGATCCTTGGATAACTACAACCAGTTGTCCCTTCTTGACTAAATTCACCTCAATTCATCATGTTGAGAGAGCGCATTGATAGAGGAGAAACAGAGACAGAGAAAGAGAGAGAGAGAGAGAGAGAGAGAGAGAGAGAGAGAGAGAGAGAGAGAGAGACAGATATAGAGAGAGAGAGAATAAGAGAGAGAATAAGAGAGAAAATAAGAGAGAAAATAAGAGAGAGCAAATGAGAGAGAGAAAGAAAGACAAAGAGAGAGAGAATAAGAGAAGGAATAAGAGAGAGTTATAGAGTGTGTGCTCTGTCTGGTCGATGCAGCGGCCCCACATTCCCCGCTGCTTGTGTGTCCAGACTGCTTTGCCCGCTCTGCTCCTTCCGCTCCGCCTGTGCCCCTCCGCCGCTCCGCTCCGTGCTCCCCTACCCGCTCCGATCAGGCCCGGGCCAGGGGTTACACCACAGCCAATTACACATGACGCGACATTCAACTGTCAGCTCACAGTTGCTGTGAGAGAAATAATGACTTGTCGGCTCATCTGTGTTTTTTCCCCTCCAGAATGGAGCGATGGAGCTGGACTTGAAATAAAGACACAAGGCAGGTCTGAAACATGTGTTTGTGTACCAAATGGGCACCCTACTCCATACTAGTGCACTACGTGTGACCAAAGCCTTATGGGCCCTGCCTCTGTAAGGGAATGGGGTGCCATTGGAGTCAGGGCGCCCTGTAAGTGTAGCTCACTGTGCCCTCAAACAAAGTGAACCAGAGAAGGGACCACCTGGTGAAAAGTTCCCCTAGCGATGGCTCCACATGCCCACACATCTCAGCCAGGCCTAATTAGATAATTGCAGGATTGTCTAACAGAGAGGAGCATGGAAGTCCTGAGGTGGACAGGAGAGGACATGTTACACATATGGTTCACGGCCTGCTGGGAGTTTTTTTTCAGAAGTGAGTTAGATTTGAAAACAGAAGTAATGAAGCCTTTGGTTGAGTGAGACCAGAGGTGGTTAGTTGTCAAAGGCCTGTTTCAGTACCATAACACTTTCTTAAGGGCCCTCACAGTATATGTGAATGTGCTTTTGCTGTGTGAATGTTCATCAACAACATGGGAAAGTAAATTCACTCTAACTTGGAGACATAATTCACAGACCAGATCATATTCATGCATGATTGATTAGACTCTGCTTGTTGCTTGCCTTGAGAGCTGCAAGATTTGGCATCGATAAATCTTTATGGTGTAGGACACACTAAGAATCTTAAGTATATTATGATCATATTGGCTGGAGTTGCAATTTAGTATTGGTGTTTCAGGAGCTTTACTAGATTGTGGCTGATATCGGTATGTTACCTCCCATGCGTATTACTCTCATTAGGACATATATTCCTTCGAACAGATATGCTCTCACGTTGAATTAATGGACTTTCCGTTGGTTGTTGTCTGGTTGGATAAATGCTACGCGGATTGGTATCAATCCAAATCTTATTCCGGAAATAAACCACAGAATAAAGATTTATGACTATCTAGTTACATTTAATGTTTTTGAAGCGAGGATCCTGACTAAGGTGGTTTATCTAACCGTGGCAACGTGAGTTCTGACAGCGGGATTCACTCGGTTTCGGTGACATTTTAGCCTTCGATGTTTCCTGCTAGATCCCTTGTGTGTTACTGATCCTGAATAAGTGATTTTCAGACACCACTGGTTAGTGGCTGGGATTTTCGACTAGACTGTCCTGGCTTTCAGTTGTATCTTATTTAGCCTATCTGAACTTCCCCACCATTTTCGCTCCACTCGTTTCTCGGAGGTATATAGTACTGGTTCATCATTTATTCTAGCTAAGTACAATGAACAGGAGCCTCTACCAATTTCATCTTTCTCCCACATCCTTGTGCGACCCCTCTCATTCATTGTGAGATGTGCCAGTAGTGGTAAACTTGGTAAGTGAGAGCTAATCGCCCTCTACTATTTTATCATCGGCAGCTCCAAGTACACATCTGGTTGATTTCCCTGATAGCTGGGAGGGCCCAAGCTGCTGCTTGCGACTCTTTACCCCATGAGATGAATCGGTTCCAGCCACTCATGAAGAGAAACAGTTCCCATAAGGCTGCGTAACTGCTAACAGTCAGTCTTTACACTTTGCACACACGGATGACCTTAGTTCCATCTGAAGGATGATCCCCTATCCTACAGTCTAGTGCACTACTAGACAGTCTATCTAATTGACTGAAGTTACCGCTAATGGCACCCGGCGCTTTAGGTCAAATGTTTCGCCCCCTAACATATAGTGCACAAATATGTATTGAACTTTTTGAGTGGAGTCCGTAAATGGGTAGGGGCTGCCTGATTCTGTATCGAAGAGCGCTATGTGTGCCCTAACCCACTATGGTCACGAAGGAGTTCATGGGGCTGTCCGATCTGTGTATCAATTCTTGTGGTATACTGGGAGATACGTCCTGACCCACACGGTGCTGGTCGTGGTCTGTGGTGAGAGTGCTGGTCGTCGATGTTGTGTGTGGTTGTGTTGTCGTGTGTAGTGCTGGGTAGTGGAGTTATCACACATGCGGTTGGTGTTGGTGTTGGTTGAGTGTGTTGTGTGTGTGTTGGTGTGTGTGGTTGGTGGGTGTGTTGGTTGTGGGTTGTGTTGGTGTGTGTGTTGGTGTGGGTGTTGTTGGTTGTGTGTGTGTGTGTGTGTGTGTGTGTGTTGGTGGTGTTGGTGTTGGTGTTGTGTGTGTTGGTGTTGTGTGGGGTGTTTGGTTGGTGGTGTGTGGTGTGATTGTGTGTGTGTGGTTGTGTGTGTGTTGGTTGGTGTGTGTTGGGCTGTCAAGGTCGTAAGTGGCTCATCGTAGTTGGAGTTGTTCTAGGTTGTTGTTGGTGAAGCTAGTCGAGAGGTGTGGTGGCTATGTAGATCCCACAATTCTGGCAGAGCATCATCTGGATCTCCTATACTAGTGTTTTGAGGCAAGTTTTGTTGTGCCTTACACAGAGGGGTACTATAAAACAACGCACCGCTCTTTTCTGCTGTTTTTCTCTCTCACGTTGTGCGTTCTAGAGGCATGGTTCGTTGCATGTAACGTCTGTCGCTTTGCTAACGACCAGGCCGGCTGTCCTGTTCTCGCAACGTGCGTCTTCTGTGCTGTCCGGGGTGTCCGTCAGTCAAACTTGCCGGTCTTGCACAACTTCACGATGCCGCCGCTGGCGTCGCTTGTGGGGTCAGGACTTTCTCCGCCGGGGGCCGGTGCACATTGACCCCTGCGGGGAGCTCTCTGGTCGCGCTGGATTCCCCTGTGTACGCTCGCGCGCTGGGGCCTGCGTGTGGTTCATACACTGACTGAGCTTCCCTGCGCCGTGTTGGCAGACATACAAGACATCTCACCTGGTGTTACAGTCATTTCACATCGTCAAATACTCAGGGCCGCTGGCAACAACCAACCACCCACAAGTCATAAGTAATTCTTCTGCCACATAACACGAATACCACACACCACACCCGCGAGACGCGATTGAGATCTCATCAAGTCAGAGAAGAACTCAAACAACAACAGGGGGTGTGAGGTGAGGTGTAACGGAGATAAAGATGAGGTGAGATATACTTAATGGGGCGTGTGTGGGTGTGTGTTTTTGTGCAGTAACCAGGTCGGCAAGTGTTGTACTAGTGATTTATGGAACCATTGCTGACAGGTGTGATGTGCTAACACCAGAGAGCGCAGGGCTAGCTAGATGAACCCCGCCAACGAAGCCCGGGGACAGGAGAAGTTTACCCAACAGAGGGCGCCACAGCATCCCGCGCCGGTCAACAGCCTGCCGTGCCACCGGTGAAATCGGCCAGAGTGACCCACCAGAGACAGCGGGGGCCGGGATCAATGTGCCGAGGAACAGGTTAGGCTCAGAGTGACGACCGAGCAGACCACGGGGGCGACAACCGTATGGACGGGAAAGGTATAGGACAGCGGTGACCCTGTTGTCTTAACACGCAGGCAAACCGATTAGCAAAGACTGCTTAAAGGGAAGCATGGGGAGAAACACAGCATAAAGGTGTTTTACAGGAAGAGACAACAAACTTAGCTTATGCAGCTATCAGGTGTGTCACGAAAACATCAGAAAAGCATGTAGAGAGTCCTATTATAGGCTCGCTCTTGCTTGGCCCTGTGATCCACCAAAACACTAGAACTCACACACAATCCAGTCGCATCGTCACGCTTGACACGGACACACACACACAACACCACACACGCCACACACACACAACACAAACCACACCACACACACAACACCAACCCACAACACACACCAACACAAACACACAACACACCACCAAAAGCACACACACACGACACACACACACACAACACACACACACATGCCACACACACCCCACAACCCAACCAACACAACACCACAACAACCACACACACCAACACACAACACCACCACACACACAACGCACCACACACACACACACACACACACACATCTCACAACACACACCCACACACACACCACACCGTGTGTGATATCCATCAGCACACAAAACACACCCGACCACAGCAATTCTGAATCCACATTCGGGACACAACAACACACAGCAGACCTGGGGGCAGCGATCCGTCCGTGTGATAATCCATACCCAGAATAATTGGCAACACCTTATCCAACTTGGCTACATAATTCAGTAAAGCCAGAGCGGGGGCGACACATTTGCGCGTCCTAAATAGGGCCCCACAGGGTCCATACTAGGACTTCCTCTACATCATTGTACAGGTCAAAAGGTAAGTGCACCCACTCATATATATGACAAGGGTCCGGGGAATAATGGACATGGGGTGCCTCATTGAGAACTGCAGTGCAAAAGGTCTAGTAGAGACTGTGCGTATACTTCATAGGTTCAGGAAATAGGTAGGGAATGCAGGTGCATATTCTCTGTTAGAAAAGAGCGTGACGAAGTACTGAAGCCTTGCGATCAGCTTCCTTATATCCATGGATAGAACTGACAGATCACTTGCCTGCCCTGTAAGATGTAAGAGGGAAGCTAGCTTCCCAAGCCATGAGAGAACACTCGTGTGCTCCACAGACTATCAGCCTAGGATGTCCGGAGATTAGGGAAAGTTGCAAACTAGGAGGAAGCCTCACTTTCTTTGTTACGCTACAAAAGAATCACTAAGATGTCGTAATGAATGGAGGAGAATAAGAAGAGGTGGGCTTTGCTAACACTTTATCATAATTTAAACATAGAAGTTACCTCATAATGGTACGAGGAAAAGTCGGCAGGTGGATTTAAGCTAAATAATGCAAGGATAATCGAGAGCAGACCAGTCAGTGATCACTCGACCAACAAAACCAGCTATGGGAGTTCTATAAATCACTTTCAGCGATCAACAGGTAGATCAGCCGAGAGGAACAGTCTGAAATAATCGCACCAAAAACTCCCAAATGGGTGGTCTAAAAACTCACTCGTTGTCCCACGTAACACACGCATGCAAGTCTAATATCCTTTGATGACCTACATACTAAATAATGGGAGTAGTACACCAAGTTAGGATACCAAGTGCAGATTTTTGATTACCCTGTGGTTTTCCGAACAGTATAAGAGTCCATAAATTCTAATTTAAGAATGCCTATGTACAATAGTCATAATTTATAGAATCTTGCAGTCCTGATTGGTTTTCAGCGAAACACTATAACAGAAAGAAGTTCTTTAATGAGATCAAACTAGCCCTACAATGTATCGTGCAATATGCTTCTCTGGTCTTGGCAACGAATTATGTATACACAGAAAGTCTAAACAAGCAACTTAAGTCGTTGGAATGAATTTATTTAGCTTATCTCTGCTGATTCTAGTTGTTTTGAGAAATTATGTGCTCAACATTCCAAGACATTAGAGCGATGAAAAAAGCATTTACCCATTTTTCCACGATGTATGTTATTGTTGTGAGAGTGAACCCATTTCATTCAAGAAGTGTATGGATTAGACACTAAAGCACAATGTAACACAGCCGTAGTACCCTTTTGACGTGTAGGCCATATACATGAACAAAGCACTGTTACTCTGGTTGGTTACAATCTCAACCAAGAAACAGGCCTTAGGCTCTTCATGACAACTTTAAATCTCTGTTTTTCAAATCTCACCTCACTGGTCTCATCCACTCATATTCCTCGAAAAAGGACATTAACAAATCTTACCTCTCACTGGCAGTTTTTCCACCGAGATGATATGCACCATAATACTTGCAATTATCTGAAACCAGAAAAGTCATCTCCTCCTGTCCACACGGCAAGCCTCCACGGAGGACAATCCTACCCCTATATGTGTGCTCACTACCACTTGCTCTCTGTTCTTAGACAATCCCTCCTGTCGCCATCCGCAATTTACAGTACTTCTACCCATATTAGGCGCCTCTCCTGCGCTGATCGTATGTGGAGAGTGGGCAACTACCTTGGTCGGAAATTATGTCCCAATAATCGGCTAATTAGGAGGGCCGGCATGGCTTGAAGATAACGTGTTTGCATCGGCAGGGTCTGAAGTGTGCTGGCACATCTCTCTGGTGTCATCCACGCTAGGTTTGTTTGGGAAACGGTTTTCAGCCAGCAGTGAGCAGGCTAATGGCATACCCCTTTTCTCTAGGATTGGCAGCGCCCGCGTCTCTATAAGTTTGAGTGGAGCACACGTCGAGCCATCTATCCCTTTACCAACTTACAGAGGCACGCGGGCCCAGCAGTAGCCGCCTCCATAACTGGTGGCACACTCACACCCCTTCCGCTTGTTTGCATACTCAGAGCACGGTATGGAAGGTAGGCGCGCATGTTAAGTGCCAGCTTTTGGTTGGTCAACACACGTCACAGATGCACCAATGTCTTCATAAGCAGTACTGGACGGACGCTTGGTGCGTGATCTTTTTATTGGTTTCACAACGTCCACACAACATGGCTTTCCATTCCAGAGCTCCCATTACCGTGCCCTTGTGTGTGCCAGTTGGTGAAATAAATACTATACCAAAGAGATGTCACGCGCAGCTTCCACTCCCGCGTTACAAGTCATTATTTCTCGTCGCAAGCAATGTGAGCTGACAAGTTGAAATGTCAGCTCACAGTGCTGTTGGCTGTGTGTTGTCCTGGCCCGGCCCTGACGAGCGGGAGGGGAGCACGCGAGTCGGAGCGGGAGGGGAGCACAGAGCGGAGCGGGAGGGGGGAGGCCACGGGGGGCGGAGAGCACAGAGGTGCTTAAAGGTCCTGGCACCTAACAAGCAGCGGGGAATGGTCCTGGGGCCGGCTGGCAATCGACGACAGACCAGAGCACACACCTCTATAACTCCCTGCCTCCCTTTATTCCCTTCTCTCTTATTCTCTCTCCTCTTTGTCTTTTCTTTCTCCTCGTTCCATCTATTGCGTGCCTCTCTCCTATTTTTGCTCTTCTTATTTTTCTCTCTTATTTCTGCTCTCGTTATTCTCCTCTCTGTCTCTTATCTGTCTCTCAATCGTCCTCCTCTCTCTCTCTCTCTCAACATCCTCACTCTTCTCTCTACCTCTTCTTTTCGTCTCCTCCTCTCCTCTTTCTCTGTCCTTGTTTTCTCCTCTATCAATGGCACTTCTCTCAACATGATGAATTGAGGGATTTAAGTCAGAGGGACAACTGGTTTGTAGTTATCCAAGGATCCAATTTGAACATGTGCACGTATCTTTTTCAATATCCATCTTATAAGCCCTCTACAGTCTTATTTTTACACAACCAGAACCTGCTGGCTCTCTTTTCTCAGTTGTAATCTAAGCCGGATGGAGTACTTGATCTACACAGTTTGCGGCTTGCTGCTAACACTGGAAAGATTAGGTGAGGATAATAACAGACATAATTCAACTAACAAAAACTAAGTCACCCATAAAACATTCTAGAACCACAGTGTTACCTTGTAATCTTAGATAAAGTCATATTATCAGATTGATTTCCCCACACATGAATAAATGGAGACATATTTAATATTTAGATTACAGCAAACAGGCAGCAGCAATCTTTTGAACACCAACACCAATCCAGCACGCTACCCACACAATCACTCGCTCAGACCACCACACAACCCCCCACCCAACAATATTTCACCACATGTTACCCCTGACGAATGGCATCCTTACTCACAAATCCAGTTCAGTGACAAAACTATTAGGTGACTGTCCAAATTAAAACGGTTCCAAGTGGCAATTTTAATTAATAATTCACATTTAGACGTGGGCGATTGCTGGTTAATTAAGGCTGTGATGCTCATTACATGGGAGGGTATTTAACTAGATAAACCAGGATTATTAATGTGGCCGTATTTACTATTTGGTGCGTGCCTGCATGGTCCTACACCTCCCAAGGGTGGAATGAAATGTTGTGACCCCTAGTCACGGTGGTGTTGAGTCTAATTTATTGCCAGCAGCAACCAGACAGTCAGTTCAACAGGTTGTGTCCAAATGGCACAAAAAACCACACCCACACACACTTTACCCACGAATACCACTCAACGTCTATATATATGGCTTTTAAAACCATAGTAGTGCCTATGTAAATTGAATGGGTGGTGTTATAGAGATGTCTCCACCGTACTTTTCTGCTGTCATGTAATACAGTGAGAGGGGTTTTTCTTTGCTAAACTCTTATTCTTAAAATAACAGTTATTATAGATATTCCGAGATGAAGGTGGAAATAATGTTAATTTTTCTAATTCGATAACACATATACTGTGACTCGCCAGAGGTGCAAAACTAATTCCATCGTCCCTATACACCACTGGACAGGTACAGAACGGCAATCTCTGGATATTTGACTGAGGGAACAAGTTCCCTTGATTTTAATTAATTTAATGGACGCATCTTTCCAGAAAGAAACAGATTGGCTGCTTTAGTGAAATGAACTTAATTAGCCCATGTGATTCAGGTCAGATGGGAGTAGATTTGCACTCCATCACTAATTACT
>NW_019947880.1:10659-19211 GCF_002910315.2 Salvelinus sp. IW2-2015
AGGACATGGTTACACATATGGTTCATCGGCTGCTGGGAGTTTTTTTTCAGAAAGTGAGTTAGATTTGAAAACAGAAAGTAAATGAAGGCCTTTGGTTGAGTGAGACCAGAGGTGGTTAGTTGTCAAAGGCCTGTTTCAGTACCATAACACTTTCTTAAGGGCCTCACAGTACTATGTGAATGTGCTTTTGCTGTGTGAATGTTCATCAACAACATGGGAAAGTAAATTCACTCTAACTTGGAGACATAATTCARAGACCAGATCATATCATCAGATGTTGATTAGACTTTCTGTTGTTGCTGAAATGCTGCAAGATTTGGCATCATAAATCTTTATGTCGAAACCACAGAATCAAAATATGACTATTGTACATTTAATGTTTAGGACTAAGGTACTGCACTGTTGGCACGGTTCCCCATTTAGTTCTATTAGATCCTGTGTTACGTGAAGTGATTTAGACATGGTTTGGTGATCCTGTCTGCTCTGTTATCCTGATATCCCATGCGTTTCGATAGACTGTTCATTTATTTAGCTAACCCACTTTCCTCCATTAGTATTCATGTAAATGAAAGGAGCCTCTATTCATTCCACATCTGTGATTCTGGAGCCAGTGCTTGTGACTTCCCTAATCGGCAGCAGTACAGTTCCATAGCTGGAGCTAGCTCTCCTTACAGATGACTGTTCCATCTYAAGAGACCAGTCTACTGACAGTCTCAAATAGCACCCTATTCCCTATATAGTGCACTYCTTTTGACTGGAGTCCTATGGACCCTGGTCAAATGTGTCCTACAATATGTAGGCGATAGGGTGCTATTTAGGACGCTGCCCCAGTCTGCTGCCCATTGGTTCAATCTGGGTATGGATATCACACACGGTGTGTGTGTGTGTGTGTGTGTGTCCAAGCACATGGATCTATGTTTGGACACAGAGGGCTATAACTCACTTTCTGTGTTTCTCCTGTCTAAGCAGTTTGTTGTCCTTGTAAAACAGCCGCTTCCTTTCCAACGTTGTGCGGTGCGTCAGTAACCTTCCCGTGCCCCTGTCTCGGTCACGCTGCCGTGCACATTGACGGCGCTGTGGTGGATTCCCCCGGGGGGCCTGCGGGACTGGCCCTCTGTGTACTCCCTGTGTGTTCATCACTACTGCGCTGTGCAAACACACAKGCATAAGTACACATACGTACACACACACCCCCTTCCCCCAGGGAGTGGTACCACATAGAGCAACAYCGCATACCTGTGGGGAASTCGTTTGTTCCCCGGTGGACCATGCAGCGCAGTGGCATCGCCCTCCAAGGCCCAGGRTCTACTAGGGGATTAAAAGTCAACATCAACCCAGGCAGAGCTTCACAGACTGGGCTTCTGGCTTGGCAAGGCAGGGTGGCAAGCCTCAGAGACCACCAAGAGTGATGGCTCAGTGATGGCTCAGTGGGTCAGTGCTAGCTTTGGGACACAACACCGGGAGTGTGTGTATTGGTGGGACTTCGTGAGTGCATCGTTCTGGTGGGTGGCAACGGAAAATAACTACCACAATATAGCCTGCTTCACACCAATTCTTTTTCCTGTCAAAAAAGGCATGTGTATATTGTCTAGCAACTCTACTACCAAATGTAAAGTGAAATGTGTCCTTTGCTATCAAATAAACATTTGAATCTAACTTTTGCCCGAACCGCACCATGTTCCTGCTGTGTAGACAGTGGTGGATTTCATGGTAGAAAGTCTGGCGTGAAGTGTGTGGTCTAACGGCAGCCCGCTGTCTAACTCAGCAGGAATATGGACAAAAGTTGGATTCTGCCGTTTATTTGATCATCTCTTTGAGGAGTTTGTGCTTGTTTGTTCATTATACAAAACTAAAGMTGTGTTCCAAATTGCACCCTATTCCCTATACAGTGGAATACTTTTAATTATGGCCGGGCTCTGGTCAAAAGTGGTGCACTATATACGGAATAGGGTGCCATTTGGGGCACAGAGAGCCTAAGCTAACACACTGACAGTAAAGATGGCGTAGTCTCAAAATAGAACGCTGGATGAGAGTTACCGTAGTTACAACAACCCTGATGAGGTCACAGCCCAGATGTTAGCCTGCATGCCTGTAGAAACCCTAGGAGCAGACTGACACCAGGAGTCTGTGTAGAAACACCTCAGGAGCAGCAACATCCAACATCACTTCTCATCGCAGTAATAATTAATGTCTCCACAAGCTAACAGGAGCTAATTAGAACAGGAGGTATGGTGGCTGTCTGTCCWTACCTTAGAGCTCGACATGACATGACACGCACAAAAAGAGRAAAAAKCATATGTTTTGTATGTTGTTTTTCTTCATGAAATACATTAGGTGYATGTATCATATTAAAGTCTAGTCTATTTCCCCAGACCTACAGTAGGACACTACAGTAGTGTCATGGTCTAAGTTTGGTTGAGTTCAAATGTTCTGCAAAGTTCACACAGCCAGGTTTCATACATTAAATACACACATACAGATGTAGGATCTTAATGTGATCACCCTGTTGCAGGAGAACCTTCCTGCAATGCAGGACAGTTTAAACTTATAGTGTATTTGAGGTTTAAAATGGCTTCTAAAGTTTATAATTTACACTTTGAAATGTCACACTTTATTTTTCCTTGTGAAAAATGTATCAACCTCACCAAAATGTCCATTAACTATATTCAACATAATAATTCACATTTCCTGTTGCTGCAGGATTATTTTACTGGCTCAAATTAAGATCCTACATCTGTACACACATTAATGCAAGTGCATTACTCATGTTACAATACCTGTTTACACAGTGTGTACGGCTTATTCAATAATGAATTCACATCTTCATGTTCATCTTCATTTTTCCAGTCCTGTGTCGCCAGGAATGGATTTTTTAAAGCCAATTTAATTAGAGCTGTGAATATGGCTCTAACAATAGGAGGAGGAGAGGAGGAGAGGGAGGAGAGGAGAGGAAGAGGAGGAGAGGCGAGCACGGTTACAGAGTAGTAGTGACACGCTGGGTCTTTCTGAGCTGGGAAGTGTTCATTTATCATTGTCTCCTGGGACAAAGAGAGGAGAACCTGTAACCATGCTAAGAGCTGTACTGTTCTAGCCTCCACATAGCTGGATGGAATATAGTACAACACTACAATAATGAGGTACCATGCAACTCCTGGAGGTGCATCCTGAATGGCACCATATTCCCTATGTAGTGCACTTCTTTTCATCAGAGTACTATGGGGTTCTAGGGAATAAGGTGTCATTGAAGACACATTCCTGATGTTTCATTTGCGCGCTGGCTCCTCCTCTCTCCTCCTTCATCATTGTGGTATTCTCTTTAACCACAGTGTGAGGTGTTTACATTACATATTACAAATGCATGGTGCCAACAGTTGCAACTTTGATTTGGCAAAGGGGTGTCCGCCGCATCCTACACATGTATAACACCCATTACCCAATGCCACTCCTCCCCACCCCTCCCTCACCCTCTGCCAGCTGCTCACTGTACAGTCACAACAAGGCGTTAGAAGGGTTAGACTAGCTTTGTCCCATGTTGGCCATTTTGATTTTATGAGTCGATTTCCGCCTCTTAATAACAAAGGGGGGGGGGGGGGGGTTATATTAATCATGTTAAGCAAAAGCAGGGCCTGTTATCAGCCGCCGTCAGACCTCTAGGGCTGCCTGCCAGCTTGTGGACGGGGGACAGATAGATAGAACCGTAAACTAGCCTTCCACCAAATTAAATCAAAATTCCCAACTAAATGTTTCGCTCCTTCTGGCTGGGATTACTACCCTCTGCTTCTATGGCAGCCTGCATGGGACATAAAATAGTCCCCCAGACTTCATAGAGATTACGGCTGTTTCCCAAATAGCACCATATTCCCTATAAGTCCACTACTTGGATGTAGTGCACTATAGCAGTGCCCTATATAGGCACGTAGTGCACCATATAGAGAATTGGGTACTATTTCAGATGCAGACAGTGTCATTCAGAGCCTTCCTAGGTCATGTACTGTCATGTACTGAGCTGGCTGGTCGTCGTGTTGTTGTAGTGTTAGGGTGTCATCCATAAACAGAGAGATTTGAGACAGAGAGGGGACGAGAGACCGGAGCGTAGGGAGATAGAAAGAAAGACTAGCAGTCATTTGTTGAAATGGGCCTGGCTGTCTATGCTTTTAAAACCAGTCCTGCCTCTTTGTCAGTTAACACGTATAAGGGTTGTCCATTGTATGAAGGATCAATATAGGCATTAGGGGAGTGAATGGTAGCTTCAGTGCATTGGGCTGAGAGCTGTTGAGTGTGTAAGTAGTGGTGAAATGAGCGGATGAAGACGGCAGAGGGAGGGGCACGGGAGGAGATGAATAAACTGGGTGTTAGGAAGCAAGAAATGCAGCAAGGTTACATTTGCATGACATTTTCAGAGTGCTGCGCTGACACAAAGTTAGGGTGTTCCTTATATTATATTATCTGTTTTCATATCTTGGTCGATCAAGAAATGTACACGTTTTAGGATGTTCCTTGTTACAAGTTTTCACGCGTTTCTCAAGAGACTTGTATGTTAAACATGTTCATTCAAGTTMTAGTACTAATAGGTACATTAAGCCGGTATCTATGGTGTTGTGGCCACATACGTCTTTATTGATGATAAACACTGGCCCTCATTATACAGCTAGTGCATATTCATGAGATGAGCAGTGTCGCCAGCTGGGGACGAAAGGGGTAGTCAAACACAAGATTGATATGTGCAGAAAATATCTACAAAAGCAAATTCCTTAGCTAGACTTTTCTCTTTCTCACACTAAGTGGAAATGACAGCATTTGAACTACTTTGCAGAGATGAAACAGACAATCATAATCAATCAAATTCCCAGTTTATGCAACAAAACCAACTTTCTAAGAGGTTTTAAAAATAGGTTCTATTTTTACAAAGAATGCCATGATGTAGAGTAAGGCATTGTTGTCAGAATAGATGGATCCAGTTCAATTCATGATTTATAGAATTCACCAATACATTYCTTGGTAGTCCAACAAATATTRCTATCATGTTGTAAATCACAGCTGGCCTGGTACATTGTTTGCTTCCTCCAGCCATTCAGGATGCAATGTTTCTGTTTCAATTACAAAAACGGACGACTGTAACTAAGGCTGGGAATGTCAATACAATTAAACTAGCAAGGGCAATGATCACAAGTCAGTCATAACGTGGCTAATAGACTAGCTTATATATATTGATGTAGCTATTTATTTAACAAGATAAAAACACGGAGCCTAACTTTAGCTAGCTTCTGGGAGGATGTTATGTCATTGGACGAGTGGCCAAATTTTTCCCCCATATCGTTTTTCTGTGGTACAGCTAGAGATGCAGGTGTAATTTGGTTAGCTAGCAAGAAATGTGAATTACAGTCGTGGCCAAAAGTTTTGAGAATGACACAAATATTAATTTCCACAAAGTTTGCTGCTTCAGTGTCTTTGGATATTTTTGTCAGATGTTACTATGGAATACGGAAGTATAATTACAAGCATTTCATAAGTGTCAAAGGATTTTATTGCCAATYACWTGATKTTGATGCAAAGAGTCAATATTTGCAGTGTTGACCCTTCTTTTTCAAGACCACTGCAATCCGCCCTGGCATGCTGTCAATTAACTTCTGGGCCACATCCTGACTGATGGCAGCCCATTCTTGCATAATCAGTGCTTGGAGTTTGTCAGAATTTGTGGGTTTTTGTTTGTGTCCACCGCTCTTGAGGATGGACCACAAGTTCTCTTATGGGATTAAGGTCTGGGGAGTTTCCTGGCCATGGAACCAAAATATCGATGTTTGTTTCCCCAAGCACTTAGTTATCACTTTTGCCTTATGGCAAGGTGCTCCATCATGCTGGAAAAGGCATTGTTCGTCCAAACTGTTCCTGGATGGTTGGGAGAAGTTGCTCTCGAAAGATGTGTTGGTACCATTATTTATTCATGGCTGTGTTCTCAGGAAAAATTGTGAGTTAGCCACTCCCTTGGCTGAGAAGCAACCCCACACATGAATGGTCTCAGGATGCTTTACTGTTGGCATGACACAGGACTGATGGTAGCGCTCATCCTTCTTCCCGGACAAGCTTTTTCTGGATGCCCCAAACACTCGAAAGGGGATTCATCAGAGAAAATGACTTTACCCAGCCTCAGCAGTCCAATCCTGTACCTTTTGCAGAATATCAGTCTGTCCTGATGTTTTTCCTGGAGAAGTGGCTTCTTTGCTGCCTTCTTGACACCAGGCCATCCTCAAAAGTCTTGCCTCCACTGTGCGTGCAGATGCACTCCACCTGCCTGCTGCATTCCTTAGCAAGCCCTGTATTGGTGCTGCCCGATCCGCAGCTGAATCAACTTTAGGAGACACTCTGCGCTTGCTGGACTTTTGGGCGCCCCTGAAGCCTTCTTCACAACAATTGAACGCGCTCTCCTTGAAGGTCTTGATGATCCGTAAGTGTTTGATTTAGGTGCAATCTTACTGGCAGCAATATCCTTGCCTGTGAAGCCCTTTTTGTGCAAACCAATGATGACGGCACGTGTTTCCTTGCAGTTAACCATGATTGACAGGGAAGAAACAATGATTCCAAGCACCACCTCCTCCAGTCTGTTATTCAAACTCAATCAGCATGACAGAGTGGTCTCCAGCCTTGTCTCATCAACACTCACACCTGTGTTAACTTCTTGCAACTATAGGGGGTGCTGTTCGCATTAGCATTTTTTGGTCTCCAAATTAAACTGCCTCGTGCTCAATTCTTGATCGTACAATATGCATATTATTGTTATTATTGATAGAAACACTTTCTAGTTTCTATAGCCGTTGGAATTTTGTCTCTGAGTGGTACAGAATACTTCTAACAGCACTTTGACAGGGAGTCAGATTTCAGAAATTTTGCACCTTGATCTGGGGTCGGTTTAAGGTGCTGTAAATGCTATGGAGAAACCGACACTGCCTACGTCTTCCTCTGGGTGTCAGTACATTCATGACGTTTTGAATGGAGTCGATTGCGCATCAGAGCACTATAAACAACAAAAGGTGGAAGTACCGTTCTTTCCCTTCGCGGCGTCTTACGCAAGATGGACATCGACTTGCCTCTCCAAATGGTTGTTTAGCCAGTAATATTTCTCCGGTCATGTTTTACTCGTTAAGTTGTTAAAACATAATGTAGTTAATTTGAACCGTTTATAGAATTTATATACCGTTTAGTGCGATTTTGAGGAATTTCTTTGTCGTGCACTTTGAAGCTTTGGCACGTTTCGGGGTCTCGGTCGATTTAGTGGACATTTCGAAGGACAGAGGACATCTATCGACCAAAAAAGAATTAGACCAAGAAAGGATACATTGCCCAAGAATCTGATGGAAAATCACTCATAGTAAGAAATATTTAATATGATAAATCGTTGTTCTGTCGAAATATTTTAAACGCATAATCCGCATTTTGTTTGTTATCGCTTCACTTGGCGAACCCTGTATGCAGTAAGGATAATTTTAGAAATGTAAATCAGCGGTTGCATTAAGAACTAATTTGTCTTTCGATTCTGTCAACCCTGTATTTTTTAGTCAAGTATATGATTAGCTTTCGATTAAACTAGATCACTCTGAAAGATGACGTCCGACATTTTGAGGCTTGATTTGCTACTATTTTCATTGTATAACACGGTTTTGTATGGCTAAATATGCACATTTTCGAACAAACTCTATATGTACAGTGGGAGAACAAGTATTTGATACACTGCCGATTTTGCAGGTTTTCCTACTTACAAAGCATGTAGAGGTCTGTAATTTTTATCATAGGTACACATCAACTGTGAGAGACGGAATCTAAAACAAAAATCCTGAAATCCATTGTATGATTTTTAAGTAATTAATTTGCATTTTATTGCATGAAATAAGTATTGTACATCAGAGAACAACTTAATATTTGGTACAGAAACCTTTGTTTGCAATTAGAGAGATCATACATTTCCTGTAGTTCTGACCAGGTTTGCACACACTGCAGCAGGGATTTTGGCCCACTCCTCCATACAGACTTCTCCAGATCCTTCAGGTTTGGGGCTGTCGCTGGCAATACGGACTTTCAGCTCCCTCCAAAGATTTTCTATTGGTTCAGGTCTGGACTGGCTAGACCACTCCAGGACCTTGAGATGCTCTTCTAGGAGCCACTCTTAGTTGCCCTGGCTGTGTGTTTCGGGTCGTTGTCATGCTGGAAGACCCAGCCAGACCATCTTCAATGCTCTTACTGAGGGAAGGAGGTTGTTGGCCAAGATCTCGCGATACATGGCCCCATCATCTCCCCTCAATCGGTGCAGTCGCCTGTCCCCTTTGCAGAAAAGCATCCCAAAGAATGATGTTCCACCTCCATGCTTCACGGTTGAGATGGTGTTCTTGGGGTTGTACTCATCCTTCTTCTTCCTCCACACGGCGAGTGAGTTTAGACCAAAAAGCTATATTTTTGTCTCATCAGACCACATGACCTTCTCCCATTCCTCCTCTGGATCATCCAGATGGTCATTGGCAAACTTCAGAGGGCTGGACTTGCGCTGGTTGAGCGGGGGACCTTGA
>NW_019947881.1:0-6410 GCF_002910315.2 Salvelinus sp. IW2-2015
CCTCTATCTGGAGAGCACTGTTGCCCCAAGAGCACACTAGAATAATGTTACATATACCTAATCTCCGCTCTAAACATCCAACACCATCGAGGTCAATTTCCAACCTAAGGCTCCGTGACCCAAATGCTAGAGACACCAGGCCAAGGAAGGCCTTTCACTAATGCCAATTCAAAAGGACATAAAATCTGGAACATGCCCAAATCTGTTAGATTATGCAATTAAATACAATTGAATCAGTGTTATAGAAACCCCCATTAGCCCGTCACATGGTTTGCATGTTGGGGGTCCTTCTACCACCAACCCCATGAATTTCACCAAATTATAATTGAGAACTACTGCATTGCAAGGGTAATAAGCTGCTAAAAATATGCTTTGTTAGATGAACGTCAACGAATTAACTCCAAAAACAAGTGCCATGCAGAGCAGAAATGTTACCGCTAATATACCCTTGGATTGGAAGGGAAGAAGACAAAGGAGACTAGTTATCCCCACAAATCAAAAAAAGAGCTAGTTACAAGAATGTCTACAACACCAACCTAAAAGAAGCGAGCCCAGACCAAACTCCACCACAAAAGCCCTCACGCCTACAGACCCGAGATGAAACCGGAGCAAAAGAGTCCCCTCAACCAGATGATCTGGACTCTGCTCACGAAAAAACACAAACAAGACCCCAAAAGCCACAGGCCAACAACACAAATTACACCACCAAGAATTAATGAAGAAAAGCAAAAAAGCCACATAAACTACCATATTGACACACAGGAGAAAAAATCCAAAAAGCGAGCAGGACAAATTGTAACTATCTATCGGCCCGAAACAGAGAGATACCACACGAGTGGCCAGAAATCACGACGTCCCAAACCAGCTGATGGACTGACCCCCTAAAATGCAAGAACATCCCAAAACAAGATCATAGAGAACTTGTGACACCCAAACGCTTGAACAGAGAAAGGTCAAGCTTAGTAGCACAATAGGCGACAATACGTGGCAGAACAAGCAGCAAAAATTGAAGCGCCGCGTTTGCCTAACATGGAGGAAAAAAATGATGGCCAACGAATGATGCACAAAAAACATTGATAGTAACTCCACACAGCCAATACATTAACTTGTTATAGTTCACCCCTCTTTCCCCATTCTAAACATACTAGAAATTATTTGCATATTGGCGTAAAAACCACCGCATTAGAGTACATACAGTTCTAAGTCGGATTGTTTACCATTTACACTCCGGCTGTTCCCCACCCAATACATTTAAACTACAGTTTATCCTGCTTACCACCAATATCCTGACATTTAATCCTGAGTAAAACCTCTCCACCCCAGCATTACGGTCAGCTTTAGGAATCACACCCACTTTCATTTTAGAGAATGTGAAAAAATGATGTGAAACATGAGGCATAGTAAGCCAGAAATTATTTATTCACATTCAGCCTTTTACTTATTATTACATCACCACAGACTTGCCGCAGCATGCGTCGCAATTCACAGCAGCATGCACACAAACAACACACCACACACACACACAACAGAATTTTACACACACATCACCACTCAACACAGACCATTACTATTCGATAGCACTCGACCATATAAATCACATCCGCATACCTTGACACCGACGTCAAATCTGTTCCACCATCGACACCGAACTAGACCTCATCCACCAACACACACACAGCTACCCACCAATACAGAACGATTGACACTCAAACTATGGCACCCCATTCCTCCCTGAACAGAGCTACCGTTGTAATCTGAGTCAGCTTCCAGTGTAGCACTTCCTATGCTACGTCACTATGCGTTGTTCTTAAGCTTCTGCGCGCACACGTATTATTAGTCGATATAGAGATTGATCTCCGGCTCTCAGGCTTGTGATTGTCCACATCCAAAATACCTATGACCTTTGTTGACTCTCATGCATAATGTCCTCTTAAGCCATCTCTTCTCGACACCAGTACATTATTTAAGTAAGCTTCAGGTGCATGTCCATTGTTAAGACCACGGTTCAGTAACTCGGCGCACCACCTTCTAAGCTCCTTCGTACCTCTTACTTTTCTCTCTCACATTCCATTTCCTATCACATACTATCACCTCTTCTTCACATCACTTTTCTCTCCTCATGATGCCATCTCTCTTTGCTCTCAATGTCTCTACTCTCACCCTCATCGTCTCCCTCCTTTCAGTCAATACGCACTCCTCCTTCACCGCCTTTGCCTCGTCGGCCCACACCATTACTTCTGTCTGTCTCACTCCGATGCCTTTCCCATCGCGGTGCGAGCCACTCGCCCTCTCTCCTCTCGTCTCTATTCCCTTTCTCGCCCCCCTTGTCTCCTATCATCCCTCTGTCTGTCATACTGTGCGTTATTTCCCTGCATCCCCCCCTCTCTTTCGCCCCCTCCAAATATCTATCATCCATCTTATTTTCCTCTCGCTCATGCCATCAGTGTTGCCTATTGTTGTTCTTCATCCTCTACATTCCAGATCGACGCACCTTTCTTCCCATGATAGATAACAATCTTCTGATCCCTTCATATGCCTATCGATGCAGCCAAATGGAGTCTAGGATTCTTTTGTGATGTTGGCTTTGTAGTGTTGGTAGCCATTTCCCTTACTCTTTTCGAGAAGCGGACGCCTATTGCGAGGGATATAACATAGAATGTGAAATAGGAGAACTCCACTTTTAGTAACACTGATCACGAGAATAACTAACAATCCTACTTCATTAGTACCCAACATCTACCCACCCAACAGCACCATCCCATTCACCACCCAACACAGCGTCACCTTATACTATCCACATGCATCTCTAGATCCGATCTCGACTCATGCACTATATTCCGCACAACCCACACACAGTAACCTACATCTCTTCAGCGAGACAACAAACCGCGATACTCCACTTTTCCATTGAGTACTTGTATTCGCAATAGCTGTCACGTGCCACTATTGCACACGATCCACATACAACACTTATATACATTGGTCACTCTAACTATTCGATTTCGATATACAAGCACACACACACACACACCAATAACACACTACACACACACACCACACACACACAGGTCACCATTCCACGCGACACATTACTCAAAACATCTCTCCAACGAGATGGATCATACTCTGCGAAGTCCTAGACTTTAATTTCCTAGTGTACAGTACGATACAGATATAGACATTATGCATTTCACACATACATACACACAGTGATCATCAACCAAACACACACACAACACACACACACACACACACACACACACACACACACACACACACACACACACACACACACACACTGATTCCTTACATACACACCCTGTCTAGAAAGTGTAATCTCCCAGAATCAATTTGTTTTCTCTCTGTCTTCTTGACTCCATCTTCTGTGGACATTTCCTGTCTTAGCGAGCGCTGTGGTGCAACCTCCTATTACTTCCCCACACAGGCCCATATTAAATATATATATAGTCACGCTTTAAAGACCAGGAGAGTCCACGCCGTTTCTCACACACAAAGACCTACAGCACGCTGACAATGATTCACAACCAGTCTCTGCTGCCAGGATGGTGAATAATATACTCTATAGGAAAGAAGGAAACTACAGGTAACCACCAAAATAAAGGAAACACTTGAGTGATAAGGGATACAAAGTATGTTGAAAGCAGGAGCGTCCACACAGGTGTGGTTCCTGAGTTAATTAAGCAATTAACATCCCATCATGCTTAGGGTGTCACGACTTCCGCCGAAGTCGGCCCTTCTCCTTGTTCGGGTGGTGTTCGGCGGTCAACGTCACCGTCTTTCTAGTCACCACCGATCCATGTTTCAGTTTCGTTTTGTTTTGTCTGTATTACACACACCTGGTTTCAATTCCCCTATCATGTTCCCTATTTAACCCTCTGGCATACATTTCTGTTCTGTCTGTAATTGTTTGTGTCGTTAGTGGTTGTTGTATGTGCTAGTGTGTTTGTTATTATTCCTATGTGGAATTTTGCTTGTATTTTGAGTAAACTCCGTTGTGTTGCTCATAAACCTGTGTCCTGCGCCTGACTCCGCTACATATCTGCACACAATCGCTGACATAGGGTCATGTATAAAATGCTCAGTTGCCCTTTGTTTAGGCTACCATGGCTAGAAGAAGAGATCTCAGTGACTTTGAAAGAGGGGTCTCAAAGGAGCATATGGGGTTTAAATGATGGCATTTCTTATGTAAGAATGGTGTCGCACCCCTCCAATAGATTGAGATATTGAGTCCAGGAGCCAACATGGCTTCAGTTTGCATGAGTGGATAACATTAAAAGTATAGTTGGGTCCAAAATGGCTAATCAATGCTCCACAGTTTCAACACTCCTGTGAGTGCATCTGCCTGCCTGTCACTCACTCTCCAGCTCCACTCTGGCCGCTCATTAGGAACATCTCACTTAGGGTAACTGTGTTATTTCAGTGTTTGTAGCTCGCTATGGGAGTGTTTTTGTGGGCGTGGATGGTGTGTGTGTGTGTGTGTGTGTGTGCTGTGTGTTTTGGTGTGTGTGGATGTGTGTGTGTGTGTGTGTGTGTGTGTGTGTGGTGTGGTGTGTGTGTGTGGTTGTGTGTGTGGTGTGTGTGCTGTGATGAGCGATGTTAAGGAGAGTGTGATTCAGATTGGTTTTAGCTGATCGGGGTGACAGCTGTAAGAACTTTCTGGAGTGCGTGGGGAGAGGGGAAAAGGGGGAGGTGAGGGAGAGGAAGGGAGGAGAAGGGAGGGAGTAAGTGCTGGGCAGCTTAACGGCTTGGGAGCACGATAAACGGAGGGGGAGGAGAAGGGGAGAGAGGAGTAAGTGCAGGAGATTTTAGGCTGGTGGACTGAAATGGAGGGGGGGCGAATGATTTTCTGGTGAGATCCCAGTTATTGGGCAAGATGTATGGAGGTCTGCTCTGACATAAAGTGGACAAGAACTGAAGGGGGGGGGTACTGCTAACAGGTATGTTTTGTGTGTTTCTAAAAGATGGCATGGAATCAGTTTAGAAGTTGTGTTGGAGAGTAAATGTTGTTTACAGGAGGGTGATTGTTGTGTTTGTGGACATATTGTTTGGGAGTGTGATGTGTGTGTGTGTGGGTTGTGTCCCTTTGTGTGTGCATGTGTGGTGTAATTGATGTGTAGAGCCATGTAAAGTGTGTGCTGTGCACATTTGTGTTATCCATTGTGTGGTGTGCATTGTTGAGTGTTTTAAGAGAGTGTGTGTGTGTTTGAGCATGTGTGTTGTAGGAGTGTTCCTGATTGTGGGTCTGCAGTTGTTGTCATGCTCGTTAGTATGTGTCTGCTTTAAGAGGCTGTTAAGACTTGCCGTGGAATTTCATCTAGTAGATACTTCTACACTAGACTGATGGAGGAGAAGGAGGGGAGGAGTAAGAGCGGGGAGGTGGAGGAGCAGGAAGAGAGAAAGAGAGGATTATAAGAGGGAAGAAGAGAGGAGACGAGAGGGACAGGAGACAGAGAAGAGGAGACGAGATGGAAGAAAGAGGGGAAAGGAGACGAGAAGAGGAGACAGAAGAAGGAGAAAGAGAGACAAGAAAGAAGAGACGAAGAAGAGGAAGAGGGAGAAGGAACAAGAGAGAGGAGACAAAGAGGAGTCAAAGGACAGAAAGGAGACAGAGAAGAGGAGAAGAAGAGGAGAAAAGAAGAAGGAGAAGGAGGGAGACGAAGAGGAGAAGAAAGGAGAGAAGAGGAGCAAGAGAAGAGGCAGATGAAGGAGACGAAGAGGAGACAGAGAGGGACAAGAGAAAGAGGAGACAGGAGAGCGGAAGAAGAAGAGAGACATTGAAACGGAGTAGATAATTGTAAATCATGAAAGGAGTAGAAATAGTAAAATCCATGAAAGGAGCGATGATAGAAAATCCCATGAAAAGGAAGCATGAATTATATAATCCCATGAAAACGGACATGATAGTACGAATCCATGGAAAGGAGCATGAGTGTAACGAATCACAGAAAGGGAATGAATAGAACATCATGAAAAGGAGATAATAGAAACATCCCATAGGAGTAGAAATAGACAATCTGAAAAGGCGATGAATAGAAACAATTATGAAAGGATGTAAAATATGAAAATCCATGAGAGCATGAATACGAAACATACCATGAAAAGGATGAATAGTAAATCCATGAAAAGGAGCATGAATGGAACGAATCCCTGACAAGAGATGAATATAACAATCCATGAAAAATGAGATAAAGAACATCCAGAAGAAAATGAATAGGTAAATCATGACAGAAGATGTAAACATGAAAGGAGATGAATGAACAACCATGAAAAGGAGATAGAATAGAAACAATCCATGAAAAGAGTAAGGATAGTACGAATCATGTTAAAAGAGTAGAGATATATCATCCATGAAAAGAGTAAAAGTCACTATCATGGTAAAGAGTAGAAAT
>NW_019947881.1:7851-27054 GCF_002910315.2 Salvelinus sp. IW2-2015
TCTTAATTTAACCAGTGTAAAGTATTACCTAGCCCTGTACCCGTCCCCTGTCCCCCTCTAGGACACGACCGGCCTGGACCGGAGTTAACTTCATGCGAGAGTTGGTGAGTGGGTGATGCAGGAACTATAGGAGCTGGAAGCACTGGGTGTACTATGCCTGCTGCCCTGACACGCCCTACCTGGATATACCTACCACTTCCTAATCTGCTGAGGCTGCCTCTCTCTTTACTTTATCGTCAACGTCATCATCCCCGCATGCTGTTCTCCTTCCTGACTGGACTTGGTCTTCTACCTCCCCACTGACGTCTGTAGGCGCGGCGTGTTCCTCATCTGATAGTAGACGTGGTCTGTCGTAGACCGCTCTGCACTGACTCTTGGGTAGGGCCTGCGTCCCTCCTTCCGTGACTAGAACTGTCTTCTTACCTCCTGACTGACTAGCTGTAGCCTGCTTGTTCTCCTTCCTGATAACTGGTCTTCTACCTCCCGACTGACTCTGTAGGCCTTGCTGTCTCCTTCCTGACTAGGACTGGTCTGTCTAAACCTCCCTGACTTGACCTCTGGTAAGGCCTCGCTGTTCTCCTTCCTGACTGGACTTGGTCTTCTACCTCCCCTACTGACTCTGGTTAGGGCCTGCCTGTTTCTTCCTTCCTGATTAGACTGTGTCTTCGTACCTCCACTGACTCTTGGCTAGACCTGCTTGTTCTTCCCTTCCTGACTAAGACGCGGTCTTCTACCTCCTGACTGACTCTGGTAGGCCTGCTGTTTCTCCTTCCTGATTAGACTGGTCTTACTACCTCCTGACGACTCTGGTAGGCCTTGCTGTTCTCCTTCCTGACTAGACTGGTCTTCTACCTCCTGACTGACTCTGGTAGGCCTGCTGTTCTCCTTCCTGATTAGACTGGTCTTCTACCTCCTGACTGACTCTGGTAGGCCTGCTGTCCCTCCATCCTGACAGGACTGGTCTCTCTACCTCCTGACTGACTATGGTAAGACCTGCAGAAATTCAAATTCACAAGAATTTCCCCACATTTACATATAATGGAAATGTTCTTTTCTGGCTCACTCACTCACGTTACAGTACGAATAAATTTAAACAACCAATCCCCACAAGCCGTTGAAACGTTTTCACAAAGCAGTAAACAGTTTCTCAATAAATAGTCCCTGAGAGGTGTACCAGCTTGTTTTTGAAATAGATGAACTGTCTTTTAGAGGTTAGGTATTGCTGAGTGTATTTGTTGTGTTTGACTCCCTACTGTCTCATGTATGTAAGATGACCCTGGTCTATCTGTCCTGCTGTCTCCGACTGTGTTTGTTGTTGATGTTGATGTTGTTGTTGTGTGTTGTTGTTGATGTTGTTGTTGTTGACTCCAGTGTCTCTGTTCCATATAGGTGAGAAGATGACCCTGTCTATCTCTTGTCCTGCTGTCTCTCACTGTGTTTGCTGCGTCATCGTGGAGCTCATCCCCTCCACCTCCAGTGCGGTGCCTCTCATTGGGAAGTACATGCTCTTCACCATGGTCTTCGTCATAGCTTCCATCGTCATCACCGTCATCGTCATCAACACACACCACCGCTCTTCCCAGTACACACACACATGCCCCAGTGGGTCCGCAAGGTAGGTTCAACTCGACCGACCGACGGATCGATCAATTAAATCAATCAGTCAGTCCAATCAATCAAGTCAGTCAGTCAGTCAATCAATAAATCAATCAGTCAGTCAGTCAATAAATCCATCAGTCAATCAATCAGTCAGTCAATCAAGGTAGGTCACCGACCGCGACCGACGGATCGATCAATAAATCAATACAGTCATCAGTCATCAATCAATCAGTCAGTCAGTCAGTCAGTCAGTCAATAAATCAATCAGTCAGTCAGTCAATAAATCAATCAGTCAGTCAGTCAGTCAATAAATCAATCAGTCAATCAAGGTAGGCCAATCGACCGACCGACCGACCGACCGATCAATAAATCAGTCAGTCAGTCAATCAATAATTCAATCAGTCAGTCAATCAGTCAGTCAATCAATCAATCAATCAGTCATCAATAATTCAGTCAGTCAGTCAGTCAATAAATCAGTCAATCAGTTAATCAGTCAGTGAGTCAGTCAGTCAATCAATCAGTCAGTCAGTCATCAGTCAGTCAGTCAGTCAGTCAGTCAGTCAATCAATCAGTCAGTCAGTCAGTCAGTCAGTCAGTTATCAACAATCAATCAGTCAATCAATCAATCAGTCAGTCATTCAATCAGTCAGTCAGTCAGTTAGTCAACAAATCAATCAGTCAGTCAATAAATCAGTCAATCAGTCAGTCAATAAATCAGTCAATCAGTCAGTCAATAAATCAGTCAGTCAATCAGTCAGTGAGTCAGTCAGTCAATCATCAGTCAGTCAGTCAGTCAATCAGTCAGTAGTCAGTAGTCAGTAAATAAATAAATCAGTCAGTCAATCAGTCAGGTAGGTAGACTAGGTCACAATGGACAAAGTGAATGTCAGCACATCTCATTCCTAATTTAGCGATGTCAGTACAACATCTAGTGGTGTCCTAGTTTTCAGACCCCGATGATGGCTGTGACGTTGGATTGTCAGGCTTCCCCCCAAATTCTCTGTGTATTCCGTTGGGCTTTTGGGCTTTTCTCTTGGCTGCACTGCCACCTGGTGGTACTAATGCAGTATGTCATGTATATTGTCAGGTGTTAGTGACATTCTGCTTTAGGCCATTTAGAACAGGGGTCTCCAACCTTTTTGGGTTACTGTTCCACCAACGGAATTCTGCTCTGCCGGAGTACCCCTGAAGTACCCCCTCATGTGCATTTTACCAATAAGTGGTGGTTTCATGAGTCTTCTCAGGTACCACATGTGGAAAGGCCAAGTACCCCCAGGGGTCCTAGTACCCCTGGTTGGGAACCACTGATTTAGAACCCCTCAGCTCTCAGCAGCCTCTCTAGCGGGGATCTGCTTTGAGAGACAGGAAGTAGTTAAGAGCAGTCTGTCTGTCTGTCCTATTGCTGACTTTAGCTGAGTCATTTGAGTAATGGCATGTCAGGTTGGTCCGTTTATTCATTGAGTACTCATRGTTTTATGGTTGATGTCCGTGATCTTGATTATCATGAAAAATATGTTAGTCTCCCAACACAGTATTATGTGCTTTACATTACTTTGTGTTACTCATTACAATGTATTTACAGTAATTGATTTACTGTACATTACTTCGTGTTACTCATTACAATGTATTTACAGTACTTGATGTACTGTACAGTACTTTGTGTTACTCATTACAATGTATTTACAGTAATTTATGTACTGTATGTAACTTGTGTTACTCATTACAATGTATTTACAGTAATTTATGTACTGTACACTACTTTGTGTTTTTCGTTACAATGTTTTTACAGTAATTGATTTACTTTACATGACTTCTTGTTACTCATTACAATGTATTTTCCTGTATTTCAGATTTTCATCGACACCATCCCCAATTTCATGTTCTTCTCGACTATGAACCGTCCTTCCAGGGACAGGCAGGAGAAGAGGATCCACCCGACTGACTTTGACATCTCCGACATCTCGGGCAAGCCTGCCKCTGCCTCTGTCACCTTCCAGTCCCCCATCACCAAGAACCCGGACGTCCGCAGCGCCATCGAGGGGGTCAAGTACATCGCAGAGACCATGAAGTCTGATGAAGAGTCCAACAATGTAAGAATAAGATCTCAGGAAGCATTTATGGAACTCATGTCTGAGTCTGTCTGTCTTTGAGTCTGTCTGTCTTTGTGGTGAGTTGAGTCTGTCTGTCTGTCTGTCTTTGTATCTGAGTCTGTCTGTCTTTGAGTCTGTCTGTCTTTGAGTCTGTCTGTCTTTGTGGTGAGTCTGTCTGTCTTTGAGTATGTCTGTCTTTGAGTCTGTCTGTCTTTGTGGTGAGTCTGTCTGTCTGTCTTTGTATCTGAGTCTGGCTGTCTTTGATTCTGTCTGTCTTTGTATCTGAGCCTGTCTGTCTTTGAGTCTGTCTGTCTTTGAGTCTGAGCCTGTCTGTCTTTGTATCTGAGCCTGTCTGTCTTTGTGTCTGAGTCTGTCTGTCTTTGAGTCTGTCTGTCTTTGTGGTGAGTCTGTCTGTTTTGAGTCTGTCTGTCTTTGTATATAGTCTGTCTTTGTATCTGAGCTTGTCTGTCTTTGTGGTGAGTCTGTCTGTCTTTGAGTCTGAGCCTGTCTGTCTTTGTGGTGAGTCTGTCTTCTTTGAGTCTGTCTGTCTTTGTATCTGAGCCTGTCTGTCTTTGTGTCTGAGTCTGGCTTTGAGTCTGTCTGTCTTTGTTGGTGAGTCCTGTCTGTCTGTCTGTCTTTGATCTGCGTCTGTCTGTCTTTGAGTCTGTCTGTCTTTGTGGTGAGTTTGAGTCTGTCTGTCTGTCTTTGTATCTGAGTCTGTCTGTCTTTGATTCTGTCTGTCTTTTGTATCTGAGCCTGGTCTGTCTTTGAGTCTGTCTGTCTTTGAGTCTGAGCCCTGTCTGTCTTTGTATCTGAGCCTGTCTGTCTTTGTGTCTGAGTCTGTCTGTCTTTGAGTCTGTCTGGTCTTTGTGGTGGTCTGTCTGTCTGTCTTTGTATCTGAGTCTGTCTGTCTTTGAGTCTGTCTGTCTTTGTGGTGAGTTGAGTCTGTCTGTTCTGTCTTTGTATCTGAGTCTGTCTGTCTTTGATTCTGTCTGTCTTTGTATCTGAGCCTGTCTGTCTTTGAGTCTGTCTGTCTTTGAGTCTGAGCCTGTCTGTCTTGTGTATCTGAGCCTGTCTGTCTTTGTGTCTGAGTCTGTCTGTCTTTGAGTCTGTCTGTCTTTGTGGTGATTCTGTCTGTCTTGTGTCTGAGTCTGTCTTTCTTTGTGTCTGAGTCTGTCTGTCTGAGTCTGTCTGTCTGTCTATTTTTCGAGCTTTCATGTTTTAATGTTGTGGAGCTAAAACAAAAACGAATTGTCTTGAAAATGTTAATGACTCAGTTTTTGACTCAACTCTCTCTCTACTCTCTCTCTCTCTTTCTCTCTCTCTTCTCGCTCTCTCTCACCCTCTCTCTCTCTCTCTCTCTCTCTCTTCTCTCTCTTCTTTCTCTCTTCACCTTTCACCTTCTCACCCCCTCCTCTCTCTTCCCTCCTCTCTCAGGCTGTTGAGGAGTGGAAGTTTGTAGCCATGGTCCTGGATCACATCTTGCTGTGTGGTGTTCATGGCTGTGTGTATCATCGGCACCATGGGAGTGTTTTGCTGGACGTCTCATTGAGTGAGCATGCAGGACTAAAGGAGAGACCTACCCCGAGTCATCCTGGTCTGTCCATACTCTGGTTCTCCTGCTCGCTCTGAACACCTGTCTGCTGTGACTCTACCCGAGTCATCCTGGTCTGTCCACACTCTGGTTTCTCCTCTCGCTCTGACACCTGTCTGCTGTGCCTCTACCCCGAGTCATCTGGAAATGACAATCAATCATCGATTGATTGATTGATTGGTTGGTTGGATGGTTGATTGAATGTAACTGGTCCAGTGAGGTGGTGTTATAGATTACAGTTGAAAATATGGACATTCATGGCCCTCAGTGTTGATAAGGGTCCGCTGTCAGCTGTCTGTGGATGGATTGTGTTTAAGGAACGACGGTTAACCTCCTAACGAGAGGATTTCTTTATTCTAACCATCGTTCCTCATGTGGAACGAAGGATGCAGAGTATATTGGTTTAACAAACTCTGCATACACGGCTCTGATTGTGAGCACTCTGGCACTCTTATGGCACTGTGGATGAGGGAGGTCACATTATGGCACTGTGGATGAGGGAGATCACATTATGGCACTGTGGATGAGGGAGATCACATTATGGCACTGTGATGAGGAGATCACATTATGACACTGTTGGAGGAGGGAGATCACATTATGGTACTGTGGATGAGGGAGGTCACATTATGGTACTGTGGATGAGGGAGATCACATTATGGTACTGTGGATGAGAGAGGTCACATTATGGTACTGTGGATGAGGGAGGTCACATTATGGTACTATGGATGAGGGAGGCCACAAGCAGCTGGTAGTGCATCTTGTCCTTGTAGCATGATCTTTATTGACGATCAGAAATTCAGTTTGAATGAGTTTCTCAACATTGATTTAGAAGTGGTCCAGTTGGTAGGCTGTTGCTTACTCAATAAAGATGACAGTGCAGGGGCTGCTGGGAAACTACATGATGTTTTATCTTGTCCGATGTTAGGTGTTTTTCTCTCTTCTCTCCTTCTGCCAAATGTCATCATGGTTCTATTTTTAGATTTGGTTAGATGTGGAAAGAATTGGGTGAATAAAAATAATATCTACTTCCAGATAAGCCTGTCTTTTTTTCTCTTTTTTTAAATATTGACAGGGACTGCATAAACTTTGTTAGTAAAATAATTGTGCATGTCATTTTTCCATTAAGAAGATAACTGTGGCGCTGGGTCCTCTTTCTGTTGAATAAATTATTAAATTACCTTATTTTACCTTATTATTTGAGATTTTCCAATAGTCAACACGACTCTGTTCTGGTCTCCTCTCATCAGTAAACGTCTTTATACACAGCACCAACTGTTCAAACTTGGACAAGTTGCACATCTGGAAATATTGCATCACCGCAAAGACCCCGGATCGGAGAGAGAGAAGCGTTAAATTCTCCCAGTCGGTTTTACGAAACAGTCTTTCGAGCGACATGACAAATACAACGCTCGAAGATTGGACAGAACATAACTTATTGAGGATGGCAGATTGATTAAACATCAAATTGCACTTTGATTGTATGCATATAATTAAAAAGTTCCGGGTACAATGTGGAAATCCCGATGAAGCGGAAATCGTGAGCTAAAGTTGTGTTTACGGCGAAGGAGTGGCTCATACTGTCTCCAGAAGTAAGTCGATGTTTATGTTATGTTGAACTTGAGTACTAGATCATTTTTCAAAGTTTAGAGATTCTCAATTATAATTACGCAAATAACTGAATTTCAAACATGTTTGCAATGGATGGGATGGCAGCAGCAACCACTTGAGTGGTCACATCTGTTGCGACACCCTTGCTTATAAACATGTTTTGGACAAATGGAAACATGATAGCGTTATGTTATGATATCTCTGTTTTTATTTTTGTTTCCATTTGTTTTGAGTTGTATCAGATGACATGCGTTATTCTCTGCTTGGTGGTTATGTAGTCTGCGTTGGCATGGATACTTGCATGATGAGTAAAAAAGCCTCATCTGAGTTTTAAATCATTGAGTTATTGCATACAGTAGCTTTCATTATGTAACCTGTGCTCGTGGATTTTATGCAGCTCACACAGTCAGTCAGTATAGCTCATGTATATACACACACACACACACACACACGCATACATATATACACACACACACACACTCGTAGAGTGCAGTAAACCAATATCTGTTTATTCTGTACCAAACAGTGTTTGGCCCTGCATGGTTAGTGCTTTACGATTCACACAAGAAACAGCTTTTTGACTTTTTATGGAGTCACTGTAGTCAAGGAATCGTAGACTTTCCACAGCTCTGAAATGTCATCTGAGGCATTACCTCATTGACACGCAGACATACGTAGTACGCAGACGTACGTGGTACAAACAAACGGCCAAACCATATTCCCAATATAGTGCACAAACTTTTTTTTCTTTTTTTTCTCTCCAATTTTATTTTATAACATTTTGAAATTTACCCTTTTTTCTCCCGATTTGTTGTATACAATTGTAGTTACAGTCTTGTCTCATCGCAGCAACTCCCGTACAGACTCGGGAGAGGTGAAGGCCGAGAGTCGTGCGTCCTCTGAAACACAACCCAGCCAAGCTGCACTGCTCTTGACTGCATGTGTCAGCGTGCACTGCCCCGGCCCGCCACAGGAGTGCTAGTGCGCGATGGGCAAGGACATCCCTGCCGGCCAAACCCTCCCAGACGACGCTGGGCCATTGTGCGCGCCCCCATGCTCCCGGTCGCAGCCGACTGCGAAGAGCCTGGACTGAACCCAGAATCTCTAGTGGCACAGCTAGCACTGCCTTAGACCACTGCTCCACTAGGGAGGCCATAGTGAAGCTTCCTTTCACCAGGGCCATAGGGCAGCTACCTTTCACAGGCCCATAGGCACTACCTCACCAGCCATAGGGCACTCACTTTCACCAGGCCATAGTCACTACCTTTCACCAGGCCCATATGGCACTACTTTCACCAGGCCCATAGGCACTGCTTCACCAGGCCATAGCACTACTTTCACGGCCCATAGTGCACTCCTTTCACCAGGCCCATAGTGCACTACCTTCACCAGGCCCATAGTGCACTACCTTTCACCAGGCCCAAGTGCCACTACGCTTCCACCAGGCCATAGTGCACTACCTTTCACCAGGCCCATAGGACCCTTCACCAGGCCCATAGTGCACTACCTTTCACCAGGCCCATAGTGCACTACCTTTCCACCAGGCCCATAGTGCACTACCTTTCACCAGGCCCATAGGCACTACCTCTTCACCAGGCCTCATAGTGCACTACCTTTCACCAGGCCCCATAGTGCACTACCTTTCACCAGGCCCTACAGTGCACTACCTTTCACCAGGCCCATAGGGCACTACCTTTCACCAGGCCCATAGGCCACACCTTTCACCAGGCCCATAGTGCACTACCTTTCACCAGGCCCATAGGTGCACTACCTTTCACCAGGCCATAGTGCACTACCTTTCACCAGGCCCACTGCAGCTCCTTCACAGCCATAGTGCACTACCTTTCACCAGGCCCATAGGCACTCACCTTTCACCAGGCCAAGTGCACTACCTTTCACCAGGCCCATAGTGCACACCCTTTCACCAGGCCCATAGTGCACTACCTTCACCAGGCCCATAGTGCACTACCTCACCAGGCCATAGTGCACTACCTTTCACCAGGCCCATAGGCACTACCTTCACCAGGTCCACAGTGCACTACTTTCACCAGGCCCAAGTGCCATACCTTTCACCAGGCCATCGCCATCACAGGCATGGCACTACCTTTCACCAGGCCCATAGTGCACTACCTTTCACCAGGCCCATAGTGATACCTTTCACCAGGCCCATAGGGCACTACCTTTCACCAGGCCCATAGGCACTACTTCACCAGGCCATAGTGGCACTACCTTTCACCAGGCCATAGTCACTACCTTTCACCAGGCCCAAGGCACTACCTTCACCAGGCCCATAGGGCACCACCTTTCACCAGGCCTATAGGGCTCTGATAAAGGTACACAAAGGTAGTGCAACCTATGGTAGTGCAACAGTTTAAGTACTATAGTTCAACCTATGGGCCTTTGGCCAAAAGTAGTGCACTATGTAGTCGAAGTACTATAGTTCAACCTATGGGCCTTTGGCCAAAAGTAGTGCACTATGTAGGGAATAGGGTTCCATTTGGGACGCAGACCCATACGCTCGTTCTCCTGGCTACTGTAGTCATGGTGTTTAATGGAAATGGGACTAGTAAAGTGCTCCATTATCTGTCAATACACATGAACGTACAGTAAACTCACTCACACTCACTCACTCACTCACTCACTCACTCACTCATCACTCACTCACTCACTCACTCCAATTATTCAAACCTGGAATCCTAAACAAACTTTGTTGAACTGTGGTCTTAGTATTTACATTCCACAGTGGTAAACTGGAAAACATTGACCAGGCCTTGTGTTCTCTCGTTGCCTGAGGAACCTGCTTCAGATATGTGTTCCCTAGAGGCGTTGTTATCTGACTGTCGGTTCCTAGAGTTGTCCCTGTCTGTTACATACTGAACCTGCTTCAGAGTGATGTGTTCCCTAGAGGCTGTCCCTGGTCTGTTACAGTACTGAACCCTGCTTCAGAGTGATGTGTTCCCTAGAGGCTGTCCCCGGTCTGTTACAGTACTGAACCTGCTTCAGAGTGATGTGTTCCCTAGAGGCTGTCCCTGGTCTGTTACAGTACTGAACCTGCTTCAGAGTGATGTGTTCCCTAGAGGCTGTCCCTGGTCTGTTACAGTACTGAACCTGCTTCAGAGTGATGTGTTCCCTAGAGGCTGTCCCTGGTCTGTTACAGTACTGAACCTGCTTCAGAGTGATGTGTCCCTAGAGGCTGTCCCTGGTCTGTTACAGTACTGAACCTGCTTCAGAGTGATGTGTTCCCTAGAGGCTGTCCCTGGTCTGTTACATACTGAACCTGCTTCAGAGTGATGTGTTCCCTAGAGGCTTGTCCCTGGTCTGTTACAATACTGAACCTGCTTCAGAGTGATGTGTCCCCTAGAGGCTGTCCCTGGTCTGTTACAGTACTGAACCTGCTTCAGAGTGATGTGTCCCTAGAGGCTGTCCCTGGTCTGTTACAGACTGAACCTGCTTTCAGAGTGATGTGTTCTAGATGGCCTTCCCTGGTCTGTTACAGTACTGAACCTGTTAGAGTGATGTGTTGCCCTAGGTCTTCCTGGTCTGTACATACTGAACCTGTTTAGAGTGATGTCTAGCTCCCTGGTCTGTTACAGTACTGAACCTGTAGAGTGAGTCTGTTCCCTGGTCTGTTACAGTACTGAACCTGGTTTAGAGTTGAGTCTTCCCTGGTCTGTACAGTACTGAACCTGGTTTAGAGTTGAGTCTTCCCTGGTCTGTTACAGTACTGAACCTGGTTTAGAGTTGAGTCTTCCCTGGTCTGTTACAGTACTGAACCTGGTTTAGAGTTGAGTCTTCCCTGGTCTGTTACAGTACTGAACCTGGTTTAGAGTTGAGTCTTCCCTGGTCTGTTACAGTACTGAACCTGGTTTAGAGTTGAGTCTTCCCTGGTCTGTTACAGTACTGAACCTGGTTTAGAGTTGAGTCTTCCCTGGTCTGTACAGTACTGAACCTGGTTTAGAGTTGAGTCTTCCCTGGTCTGTTACAGTACTGAAACCTGGTTTAGAGTTGAGTCTTCCCTGGTCTGTTACAGTACTGAACCTGGTTTAGAGTTGAGTCTTCCCTGGTCTGTTACAGTACTGAACCTGGTTAGAGTTGAGTCTTCCCTGGTCTGTTACAGTACTGAACCTGGTTTAGAGTTGAGTCTTCCCTGGTCTGTTACAGTACTGAACCTGGTTTAGAGTTGAGTCTTCCCTGGTCTGTTACAGTACTCCCATTCCTCAGACCAGGAGGTAAGCAGCCAAACTGGTCTGATGGCTGGACAGCTGGAGGAATAACTGCATGTTTCAGAGATCTCCTGTAAATGGCAAGATGTTTGCCTCCAGAGCTATAACACAGAGTTTTAAAATGTCTTCGTGTAATCTCTGGCTATGAGAGCGAGCCTCTCGTCCTGCAATAGACAGGTCTGCAGAGAAGAGAGGAAGCTTCTTCACTTCCTGTGTAACCAACCCACGTGACCAACTCAGCTCAAGCACATGCGGGCGAGGTGTTTGTGGGCGATATTCGTCTTACTTCAGCTTCCTGATCGTCTGAACAGGAGGCAGTAACATTAATACTCACACCGCATACTTGTACACTAAGCATACAAAACATTAAGACTGTGACAGATTGACCAAGTGAATCCAAGCTATGATCCCTTATTGATGTCACTTGTTAATCCACTTCAGTCAGTGTAGATGAAGGGGAGGAGACGGGTTAAACAAGAGAGTTATAAAGCCCTGAGACAGTTGAGACATGGATTGTGCTGTGTGCATTCAGAGGGGAATGGGCAAGACAAAGATTTAAGTGCCTTTGAACGGGGTATAGTAGTAGGTGCCAGGCACACGGTTAGAGTGTGTCAAGAACTGCCAGGCTGCTGGGTTTTCACACTCAACAGTTTCTCGTGTGTATCAAGAATGGTCCACCACCCAAAGGACATCCAGCCAACTTGACACAACTGTGGGAAGCATTGGGAGTCAATATGGGTCAGCATCCCTGTGGCCGCTTTCCACACCTTGTAGAGTCCATGCCCTGACGAATTGGGCTGTTCTGGAGGCAAAAGTGGGGGGTGCAACTCAGTATTAAGTCAAGGTCTTCATAATGTTTGGTATACTCAGTATTAGTAAGGTGTTCATAATGTTTGGTATACTCAGTATTAGTAAGGTCTTCTTAATGTTTGGTATACTCAGTATTAGTAAGGTCTTCATATAGGTATACTCAGTATTAGTAATGCAATGTTTGGTATACCAGTATTAGTAAGGTCTTCTAATGTTTGGTATACTCAGTATTAGTAAGGTCTTCATATGTTTGGTATACTAGTATTAGTAAGGTCTTCATAATGTTTGGTATACTCAGTATAAGTAAGGTCTTCATAATGTTTTTCTATAGTCATCTCAGAGAGTACAATGTACATGATTTTGCTAATTGTTGGATGGAGAAGTAGATGAAGAGAGTACAGTATCTGGAGATGAAGAGAGTACAGTAATTGGAGTGAAGAGGTACAGTATCTGGAGGTGAAGAGAGTACAGTATCTGGAGGTGAAGAGAGTAACAGTATCTGGAGATGAAGAGAGTACAGTATCTGGAGGTGAAGAGAGTACAGTATCTGGAGATGAAGAGAGTAGAGTATCTGGAGGTGAAGAGGTACAGTATCTGGAGATGAGAGAGTACAGTATCTGGGAGGTGAAGAGGGTACAGTATCTGGAGGTGAAGAGGGTACAGTATCTGGAGAGTGAAGAGAGTACAGTATCTGGTAGAGCAGTATCTGGGTGAGAGAGTACAGTATCTGGAGATGAGAGAGTACAGTATTGGAGAGTATAGAGAGAGAGTACAGTATTCTGGAGTGAAGAGAGTAGAGTATCTGGAGGTGAAAGTCAGAGAGAAGATACTGGAGGATGAAGAGAGTAAGTATCTGGAGTGAAGAGAGTACAGTATCTGGAGGTGAAGAGAGTACAGTATCTGGAGATGAAGAGAGTAGAAAAGTATCTGGAGGTGGAAGAGGTAAACGTAAATTTGGAGGTGAAGAGAGTAGAGTAATCTGGAGGTGAAGAGAGTACAGTATCTGGAGGTGAGAGGGTACAGTATCTGGAGGTGAAGAGAGTAAGTATCTGGAGGTGAAGAGAGTCACAGTAATCTGGAGGTGAAGAGAGTAAGTATCTGGAGGTTGAAGAGAGTAGCAGTATCTGGAGTTGAAGAGAGTAGAGTATCTGGAGGTGAAGAGGGTACAGGTACTGGAGGTGAAGAGAAGTAGAGTATCTGGAGGTGAAGAGAGTACAGTAATCTGGAGGTGAAGAGGGTAAGTATCTGGGAGTGAAGAGAGTAACAGTATCTGGAGGTGAGAGGGTACAGTATCTGGAGGTGAAAGAGCGTACAGTATCTGGAGGTGAAGAGAGAAAAGTAATCTGGAGGTGAAGAGAGTACAGTATCTGGAGGTGAAGAGGGTACAGTATCTGGAGGTGAAGAGGGTAAGTATCTGAGGTGAAGAGGTACGTATCTGGAGGTGAAGAGGGTACAGTATCTGGAGGTTGAAGAGGGTAACAGTATCTGGAGGTGAGAGGGTACAGTATAAGGTGAAAGGGACGTATCGGAGTGAAGAGGGTACAGTAATCTGGAGGTGAAGAGAGTAGAGTAATCTGGAGGTGAAGAAAGTAGAGTATCTGGAGGTGAAGAGAGTAAGACGTATCTGGAGGTGAAGAGGTTACAGTATCTGAGAGTGAAGAGGGTACAGTATCTGGAGGTGAAGAGAGTAACAGTATCTGGAGTGAAGAGGTACAGTATCTGAGAGGATGAAGAGAGACAGTATCTGGAGGTGAAGAGGGTACAGTATATGGAGGAAGAGGTGTACAGTATCTGGAGGTGAAGAGGGTACAGTATCTGAGGTGAAGAGAGTACAGTATCTGGAGGTGAAGAGAGTAGAGTATTGGAGAGAGTACAGTATCTGGAGGTGAAGAAGTACAGTATCTGGAGGTGAAGAGGGTACAGTATCTGGAGGTGAAGAGGTAACAGTATCTGGAGGTGAAGAGGGTACAGTATCTGGAGGTGAAGAGGTACAGTATCTGGAGGTGAAGAGGGTACAGTATCTGGAGGTGAAGAGGGTAACAGTATCTGGAGGTGAAGAGGGTACAGTATCTGAGGTAAGAGGTACAGTATCTGGAGAGTGAAGAGGGTACAGTATCTGTTGTGTCTAGGAGTTGTTTGGACTGTGACTGTATCTGCAAACTGTATCAAATGTCCATCTGAGTCAAAGCATTAGCCTACACAATGCAAAGGGGGGGGGGTCACATGTGTGTGTGACAGAGCGAGCGTGAGCGTGTGTGTGTGACAGAGCGAGCGTGAGCGTGTGTGTAAGGCTGCTGACTGAGTTGAAAGAGAGGAAGTATGACTGAAAGCYGAACACAGGAAGTGGCTCTGACTCTGAKTAAAGCTATTTTAGCAGGAGAGGAGAGCTCTCTCTCTCTCTCTTGACAGCAGCTCTCTGAGGAGAGGAGGGTGTTCAATCTGCATCAGAGGACAGACTTCAGTGGGAGAGAAGAAGAAGAAGCCCTGTGATGCTCACATGACAGTGTGACTGAGAGCCCTAGATGAGAGGTGAGGTTTTGACTTTCACAGKAGAGGACAAACTGAAGAGGGGGGGAGGAGAGYGAGAGAAACTGCTGCTCAGCTCAGACTGTGTGACTGTGAGAGAGAGCCTAGATGAGAGGTTCTGCAGCTTTCACACTGCTGCCCCTCTCTCTYTCTCCACACGGTCATTTCATGACACAGCAAGTTGAGGAAGTGAAATGCAGTAACATGGGGTTGGACTAAATGTGGAACTGTGACTTCTCTAATGTGTAAAGAGTGCTAGGAAGGGAACCAAATTAAGGAAGCTACCACCTATCGCTGTAACTGTGTGTGTACCATTTCTTTGCCTGTTCTTTGGAAGAATGATTTCGAGAGCTACCTAAGAGAGTGAATTTGTTGTCACCTTTTTGGGCACAACTTCCGTGAGTAGATGTAATAATTGTTTAATATATTGTGGTAATCCATTTGATACATTCATACAATATATGATATGTTTCCATCGTCCTAGCTCAGCTCCTGTTCTTTCTCTTCTGACAGTTGAGATTTCTCCTCAGATTTCTCCTCAGATTTCTCCTCGGTGTTGGTGTTCTGTTTGACAGCTGTTTAATGGAGGAAAAGGGAACCATTGTAGTGTGAATTTGACTTGCGACTTTGTTTCCTGTCTTCCTGCATAGTGGAGATTCCCTTGATTTACCCTTCAACAATTGGTGTTCTTCATTAGGAATTCTATTTCAACATGAGAGGTACTTGGTATGACCACACTGGTAATAGATCATTTGGGTGTATTACTTGTGAGGCACAGCTGATGAGTGACTGTAATAATTTACTTCCTTTCTTTTTGTACTGGACTGATCGGCCTGCATCTGAGGAGCTGCATCATTGCATGGTCACTGATCTGAGGGAGCATGTGCATCTGATGGTCAGGTATACTGATGGAGTCTCGCACGTGCTGGAGATGGTCAGTCTGTAGAGTGCAGCCTGCATGGCAGTATCTGGTTAGTCTTGCGCATGGATCGGTCAGTCTGAGGGAGCTGCATCTGATTGGTCAGTCTGAGGAGCTGCATCTGATGGTCGTCAGGGGGGCTGCATCTGATGGTTGAGCGCTTCTGAGGAGTCTGCAGTAAGGGTAAGCCTCTACTCTCTTGAACTACACCCTCTCTTCCTCTGAGAAAAGGCAGTCTTCCTGCTGATGACGAAACTTAAAGATGCACTATATAGAAATCACTCCACCATTTTCCTGGTTGTTAAAATTCTAATAGTTCTTTCAGTTTGTGACAAACAAGCAAGTATAGTGTAGAGAACATTGTACCATACCGCTGTGAAATATATTCTAAAAACAAAAATATGTGTTATTTTTCAGCAGTTGGAAGCGTTGGTACTGCAAAACCAGAAGTAAATACGCAAAAAACTAAACTTAAGAACGGGAAGCATAAAAATAGAGCACATAGAAAGATCTACCGCTTCTTAGACTTGCTTTCAATGAGAATGACAGATCTATATAAACACATTTCTATGTGAATTTGGTCAGGTCACTAAAAAGTGACATATTGCAGCTCTGAGTCTCATTATTTCTGCTCCTGCACCAGTTCCTGTTGTTACTCCAACGAACGACCAGAGAAAGTAAATATACCCTGATATGAAAAGATAGACCAGCCACTAATAAATACAGCAAGCTTATGGAAACACTTGTGCTATACTCATTCATTTGCAGCTTCAGTGCTGTGTTGTAGCTTGAGCGGAAGTAGGGAGAACATGCATTTTATGGCTTATAAAAGTGTTGAACAAAGTGTTGACAGTGCTGAATAACAACTTATACATTAATTTATTCATAAAAACTGCATCTCTTTGTTGTATTCGTTGAGTCTCTAGTTATGGTTTTTAAAAGTTTTGAAATCTCACATGATCAACTTTGCTGTGCATTCGAGGCTTCTTTTTACAGTCTATGGCTCGAGGAAACTGTACAGACACGGTAGTCTGAGCTATCTGATTGGCCAGCGGTAGGCCAAAAGGTGCACTTGATTTGCTCTCTGGGCCTGCCGGGTAGGCAGAGTTCTACCTTCAGACACATGAAACGGTTCAAAATGGGGAGGCAATCAAGGTGCACTTGATTCATCATCCTGGTGCTAGGGCTGATGAATCAAGTGCACCTGACGACAACAGCGCAAAACAAATAAAATAGGAAACGCAAGGCTTATTGTTGATTTTTTTACAGAAATGTTTGGTGATCTAACTAGGAATGCCCTTGGAGATCGCGCGACAGATTGGTGAACTGGTCTAAACGATTGAAACAGGGATAGTTTGGGATTTCTTCCCAGAGTCAGATGAACTCGTGGATACATTTTTATGTTTCTGCATCGAGTATGAAGGAGAGTAAAGGTAGTTTTCTACATCGAGTATAAAGGAAGTAAAGCTAGTTTCTACATCGAGTATGAAAGGAAGTAAAGCTAGTTTTCTACATCGATTGAAGGTAAAGCTAGTTTTTACATTCGAGTATGAAGGAAGTAAAAGGTAGTTTCTCATGAGTTGAAGGAGTAGCTAGTTCACGAGTATGAAGGAAAGTAAAGGTAGTTTCTACATCGAGTATGAAGGAAGTAAAGCTAGTTTCTACATCAAGTATGAAGGAAAAGTAAAGGTCGTTTCTACATCGAGTATGAAGGAAGTAAAGCTAGTTTCTACATGCGAGTATGAAGGAAGTAAAGCTAGTTTCTACGTCGAGTATGAAGGAAGTAAAGCTAGTTTCCTCATCGATATGAAGGAAGTAAAGGCTAGTTTCTACATCGAGTATGAAGGAAGTAAAGCTAGTTTCTACTCGAGTATGAAGAAGTAAAGCTAGTTTCTACATCGAGTATGAAGGAAGTAAAGCTAGTTTCTACTCGGTATGAAGGAAGTAAAGCTAGTTTCTACATCGAGTATGAAGGAAGTAAAGGCTAGTTTCTACTCGAGTATGAAGGAAGTAAAGCTAGTTTCTACGTCGAGTATGAAGGAATAAAGTAGTTTACATACATCGAGTATGAGGAAGTAAAGTTTCACTCGAGTATGAAGGAAGTAAAGCTAGTTTTCTACATCGAGTATGAAGGAAGTAAAGCTAGTTTCTACGTCAAGTATGAAGGAAGTAAATAGGTCGTTCTACGTCGAGTATGAAGGAAGTAAAGCTAGTTTCTAACGTCGAGTATGAAGGAAGTAAAGGTAGTTTCTACATCGAGTATGAAGGAAGTAAAGTAGTTTCATCGAGTATGAAGGAAGTAAAGTAGTTCTACGTCGAGTATGAAGAAAGTAAAGTAGTTTCTACATCGAGATGAAGGAAGTAAAGTAGTTTCTACATCAGTATGAAGGAAGTAAAGGTAGTTTCTACTCGAGTATGAAGGAGTAAAGCTAGTTTCTACATGAGTGAAGGAAGTAAAGCTAGTTTCTACATCAAGTATGAAGGAAGTAAAGCTAGTTTCTACTGAGTATGAAAGGAAGTAAAGCTAGTTTCTACATCAGTATGAAGGAAGTTAAGAGTGTAAAGCTAGTTTCTACGTCAAGTATGAAGGAATAAAGTAGTTTCTACATCGAGTATGAAGGAAGTAAAGCTGTTTCTACTCGAGTATGAAGGAAGTAAAGCTAGTTTCTACATCAAGTAGAAGGAAGTAAAGTAGTTTACTCGAGATGAAGAATTAAGCTAGTTCTACGTCGAGTATGAAGGAAAGTACTAGTTTCTACATCGAGTATGAAGGAAGTAAAGGTAGTTTCTACTCGAGTATGAGGAAGTAAAGCTAGTTTCTACATCGAGTATGAAGGAAGAAAGCTATTTCTACGTCGAGTATGAAGGAAGTAAGCTAGTTTCTACTCGAGAATGAAGAAGTAAAGCTAGTTTCTACGTCGAGTATGAAGGAAGTAAGCTAGTTTCTGCATCGAGTATGAAGAAGTAAAGCTAGTTTTACATCGAGTATGAAGAAGTAAAGGTAGTTTACATCGAATATGAAGAAGTAAAGGTAGTTTCGTGAGCATGATAGCTGTAACCATTGACTTCCAGTCATCGCACTTCAGTTCCCAGTCCAGAACAAATTCAAGAAAACATACAGTATTATACATAGACATGAGTGTCTGGAACCCCTTCCATCTCACAGAGCAAGTTAACAGCAAACTGCTTTCACAAAACTAATAAAGCAACACTCTACCCCATGTGACCAAATGTGTGGTATGTACTGACGTGTAACTGATAGATCCGCAAATCGTGCACACACACACACACACACACACAACATTCTTTAGATGTATGTTTAAAAATGGTGTGTACATTTGTCTTTAGTCGTAGTGAAGTTTTCCATTTAGAAAACTATGTTCATGTTTTAAATTGTAAAGTATTTTTGTCTGTAATGTCTTTGTGTCAGACCCCAGGAAGACTAGCTGTCACCATTGGCGTCGGCTAAGGGGATCCTAATCAAATCAGAAGCAATTGCAAGTTAGCAGCTTCCTTCCAAATGAACGCAGAGACATAAAAATGGTCTCCACAAGTTCATCTTGGTATTTTATTAGGATCCCCGTTATTGGTCAAAAGCAGCAGCTACTCTTCCTGGGGTCCAAGCATACAAATACATGAACATAATACAGAATGACATAATACAGAACATCATTAGACAAGAACAGCTCAAGGACAGAACTACATACATTAACTGACTCTGGAAAGTAGATAAAGGACCTCTTGCCAAAACCCCAAACTATCCCTTTAAAGACAGTTCTGCCAACATCAACAGCATTTCTGGCAAAGTGCAGCCACTAATGTTCCCCAGGAAGA
>NW_019947881.1:29530-37114 GCF_002910315.2 Salvelinus sp. IW2-2015
ACACACACACACACACACACACACACACACACACACACACCCCAAACATTAGGAACACCTTCCTTCAGAACATCGTTTTCCCTCCATGCCCCAACATCCTCGTTTCGTCGGGTCATGGACTCTACAAGGTGTCGAAAGCGTTCCACAGGGGATGCTGACCCATGTTGACTCCAATGTTTCCCACAGTTGTGTCAAGTTGGCTGGAAGTCCTTTGGGTGGTGGACCGTGGAAAGATCAGGTGTTCTTAATGTTTAGTCAAGTCAGTGTATATTCGGTAAGCAATAGCAGGTATAAAGTATTGACCAGCTTTTTATAATGGAGGGTAAGGGTTCATTTTCTTATTAAACCATTACCATCATCATATTTATATCGTTTGATTATTTATGTTTGACATAGGAACACGATATAACGTTAGCTTGATAAGCCGAAAATGACGCTCCCTTGGCCATTAGGCTTAGGTGTCTTCTATAAATAAACCACTAGGCGTCACTGTTGTATTCGTTATAGATGACTGTATAACGTTATAGGTCTCTAGGATTTAGTAGTTCATTATAGAAGTAAGTTTACTTCTGTTTCTAGTAATACTTTTTTCAAATACTGTCAAATTGCCAAAGTTGTGACCGGATTTGACTACGTGATGGACGTCAAAGGAAAATCAAAACGTCAATCGAGGAATTCACACCTGTAAGGAATGAAATGGCTGATTGAATGAGCGCGTCTTTCAATGAACAATGTGGTGGCTGCGTGCTAGCGGTGAACGGTAACTTCACGGAGGCAACATGATGTGAGTAACGTCTGAATTTGCTAGGGAAATATTATTTGTATTTTTTCCCCCGCACATGTTCGTTAAACGTCCAGTAAAACCAATAACTTTGCCCGTGTTCTTCACATTGATTGACACCAACACAACATGCCGCAAATTGGTAGCAATCTGTCTGACGTGTCTCAGAGCGAGATAAGTTGCAGTTAGGAAACATCTAAATGCTACACCTCCACTATGGAGTTGCTGTCATTTCCAGAAATATTAGCCTAAACTGGAACTTTCTAGCCCGTTAAAACGGTTATTGGTGATCTGAACATTGCAGTCAGTCCATTTTTAAATGTAAGTTTCAGGAAAGGTTCGTTTTGTTTGTAACTATTGATGATACTACTTCTGCCCGGGGCGCATTTCGCTTGGAGACGAGCGTCGGAGCTAAACGGGTTGAACATTATCGCACATTGTTGTACCTGTCTAAATAAAGAAGAAGAATATAGTAATGAACATAATGTTATTGTGTCATTATATCATTAACATAATGTTGTCGTCGGTGTTGAAATGCAGGTTGTTGTGCTGAATGCAGTGAGTTATCCTGAATGACACACAACCACTTTATTTAACTAGGCAAGTCAGTTAAGAACAAATTCTTATTTTCAATGACGGCCTACCAGGGAACAGTAGGTTAACTGCCTTGTTCAGGGGCAGAACGACAGATTTTTACCGGTTGAAATCTGTCCTTTGGTGTTTGGGAAAAGACGCCTTTCACCTTCTTGGAAAATATGTATTTTAAAAATACTTTAAATACCTTTCATTAAGAAACATAACTTCAATATCTGGAAAATACGTATTTTCAACATCAATTTGCTTACTGGGACTATTCTAGTTTGTCTGGAGCCATTTTTTGGGTCTGTCCTAAGGTAGCAGAATGGTAAGGACCTGCCCTGTGCCAACTTAAGTTTGGTGGAGGAGGAATAATGGTCTGGAACTGTTTTTCATGGTTCAGGCCTCTTAGTTCCAGTGAAGGGAAATCTTAATGCTACAGCTTACAATTACATTCTAGATGATTCTGTGCTTCCAACTTTGTGGCAACAGTTTGGAGAAGGTCATTTCCTGTTTCAGCATGACAATGCCTCCATTCACAAAGCGAGGTCCATACAGAAATCGGTGTGGAAGAACTTGCCTGGCCTGCAGACCTCAACCCCATCGAACACCCGTTGGGATAAATTGGAACGCCGACCGCGAGCCAGGCCTGATCGCCCGACCTCTTGAGGCTGAATGGAAGCAAGTCCCCTCTTAGCAATGTTCCAACATCTAGTGGAAAGCCTTCCCAGAAGAGTGGAGGTTGTTATAGCAGCAATGTTCCAACATCTAGTGGAAAGCCTTCCCAGAAGAGTGGAGGCTGTAATAGCAGCAATGTTCCAACATCTAGTGGAAAGCCTTCCCAGAAGAGTGGAGGCTGTATAGCAGCAATGTTCCAACATCTAGTGGAAAGCCTTCCCAGAAGAGTGGAGGCCTGTTATACAGCAATGTTCCAACATCTAGTGGAAAAGCCTCCCAGAAGAGCTGGAGCCTTTGATAGGCAAGCAAAGGGGGAACCAACTCCATATTAATGCCTTTGATTCTGGAATGAGATGTTTGACGAGCAGGTTGTCCACATTACGCTTGGACATGTATTTTGTGTAGATTACAGACCTTCAGAAATATTACACCCTTGACTCTTTCACATTTGTTGTTGTTGTACCAGGGTCGGATTTAAAATGGATTTGTCATTATTTTCGGGGGGCCGGTCAGTAATTACACATTCTAATGTCAAAAGTAGAACAATGTATAACATTTGTAAAAATATATATAAACTTGATAACATAAGTATTCTACCTCGAGTCTATATATTAACTTATTACATAATATCTACCTCCCGATCTATATATTAATTTAATTAACATAAGTATAAAACCTCCCGAGTCGATGCATTTAAGAATCATCTTTGCAGTGAATTACAGCTGTGATCTTTCTGGGTATAATCTCTAGAACGTCCACACCTGAATGCACAATATTTACTTTATTCTTTAAAAAAATGTCTTCAACCTCTGTCGAGTTGGTTTTTGATCTTTGCTAGACAACCATTTTCAAGCCGATTTAAGTCAAAAGTGTAACCAGGCCACCCAGGGACATTCAATGTCGTCTTGGTAAGCAACTCCAGTGTATAATTGTCATCCTGTTTTAGCTTATTGCCTGCTGAAAGGTGAATTAATCTCGCAGTGTTTGGTGGAAAGCAGACTGAACCAGGCTTGCCTCTATTCCCGATTATTTTTTATCCTTAAACAGTATTTCTGTCGTTTATGTTTAATCGTACAAAGTCAAACATCTACAAATCCTACAGCCTATCCCACCTTGCGCTGCAACACCGCCTGGCTGGGGCTGTGCGCACGTATAGAGCTGAGCACAGGCATGACATTTTATCTAATTTACTTGAAACAGAAGTGAGCCTTTTAACCTTGTTTCTTGGCTATTTGCATCGTTTTATTCATTGTAAATAAGAATTTCTTCTTAACGGGCAGACGTGCCTGGTTAAATAATGGTTAAATAAAAACTGCTAGGGAAGAGAAGACGCGACTCATAGTCAGACTCAATCTCAGTCGCACAAACATGACTGAAACCACGTTACCATGGTAACCGCCCGCCCCTTAAAGGGGCAGCTGAGCATTTTTGTGCGTCTGATATTTCTGTTAAAGCTGTAGTAGACTATCACGTTATAATAGCCTTAACCTAGCGGTCAAACAGGGAAATGGTTCCAATTGTTTTTTTTCAACCGTTCCTTTTCCCCATAGGAGATTTTAGCAACACTTAAAATAAGGGCTGTGTTTCTGGCGTGACATTTTTAATAACTGTACATCTCTCTCGACAAGGTGACTTTTTTTTAATGAATATATTTGCCTGTATTTACCCACCAAAACTGAAATGCTAATTACCCTACTAATGTGGCTATGATAAAGAACTACAAATAACACGATGATCTGGACGAGACTGCCAACTCAAGGCAAGAGTTAATCCAGAGATTCTTACCATCTGTTACATGTAGTAATGAATAAATTGGCTACATTCCTTTAAATTGACAATTCTGTGAACTGTCTTGTGCAAGTTTTACATTGACACAATACCTGTTAGCAAAGGTGTCAGCTAGAGAGGAAGTGCAGGAGCTTGCAGGGATTTGTAGTTTTGCCTGATGTCTACTTTGACGCTAATTAGCATTTTTTAATCTGAGAATAAATGGAGACTAATATATTGATAAATCACTTTGTCCGAGAGAGATTTACATGGTTATCAAAAATGTCACGCCAGGATAATCCTACACGAAACACAGACCTTATTTTAAGTGTTTCTAAAATGAATGGTAGGAAAAACTATCGGAACCATTTCCCTGTTTGAACGCTAAGGTCTCTTTGTGTAACTTTGTTGGCAACCCTACAAAATTCACACAGAAATTTGATTTTTACGAATTATCTTTGAAAGACAGGGTCCTGAAAAAGGGATGTTTCTTTTTTTGCCAAGTTTATATGCATAGTCACTTTAACCATACATTCATGTACATACTACCTCAATCAGCCTGACTAACCTGTGTCTGTATATAGCCCCTCTACTGTCTATAGCCTCTCTACTGTCTATAGCCTCTCTACTGTCTATAGCCTCTCTACTGTCTATAGCCTCTCTACTGTCTATAGCCTCGACACTTATTTTTCAATGTCTTTTAACTGTTTTGTATTTCTTTACTTATCTATTGTTCACCTAATACCTATTTTTTACATATAAATCACACTGTTGGTTAGGCCTGTAAGTTAGCATTTCACTGTAAGGTGTTGTATTCGGCGCACTTGACAAATACACTTTGATTTGATTATAATGATTCTTCACGCTATACTAGCTTGTTTTGTCACAAACTGAAATTAGCCGAACTATTCGAATTTTAGCAACTATGAAATGGAGCGGCGATTTCTGCATTGTGCAGCTTTGAAAGACTCACGTCACAAATGTAATTAAATTAAACAATATACCACGACTTCATACTAATAATAGATTTTATTGTATGTGCATCAGCTTTTTGTGTTGTAATTTTAGCGAACAAATTTGTTGGTTGGTCCAAAAAAATCTGAGTGGCTGGTCGATTAAAAAAAAATATATATAATATACATACACACTACCTTTCAAAAGTTTGGGATGTTAGAAATGTCCTTATTTTTGAAAGAAAAGCACTTTATTTATTTTTTATTTTTTAATAATGTCAAATTGGTCAGAAATACAGTGTAGACATTGTTAATGTTGTAAATGACTATTGTAACTGGAAATGGCAGATTTTTTTAATGGAATATATACATAGGTGTACAGAGGCCCATTATCAGCAACCATCAAATATATTTATAAAGCCCTTCTTACATCAGCTGATATTTAACATTTAACATTTAAGTCATTTAGCAGACGCTCTTATCCAGAGCGACTTACAAATTGGAACGTTCGTACATATTCATCCTGGTCCCCCCGTGGGGAATGAACCCACAACCCTGGCGTTACAAGCGCCATGCTCTACCAACTGAGCCACACGGGACCGGGAGCTTGCAGGGATTTGTAGTTTTACCTGATGTCTCAAAGTGCTGTACAGAAACCCAGGTCCTTCCTATCCTCCCCCTCGTTCCCCCTTCTGCTTCCAGTCCTGGTTTCCCATAATGAGATATCAGCCTCCACTTCTGTCTTGACGCTGAACTCAGGCCATGTCTTTGGAAAACAGTGCCATTTCTTGCTCTGCTCTCCGTCTACGTTCTGCGTAAGCTGCTGGAGGCGGAGCTGTGATGCTCGCTTTCCGGTGACGATGATTAGAGGAGCACTGCTGATAATGCAAAAGACCGACGTACGCCTGCCTCGCTCTTCTCCCTCCTCCTCTCCTCCTCCTCCCTGCGCCAGTGCGATTCCTCCCTGCTCTCTCCCTTCCTCCCCTCCCTAGCCGGATTGCTCTCTGCTCCTTTCCCTCCTCCCTGCAGTCTCTCCATGCGTGCACCTCTCTCTCTCTCCGGCTCCCTTTCCCCTCTCCCACCTTTCTCTCCTTCCTCCCTGCTCTCTCTCTCCTGCTGCCTAACCTCCTCTCCAGCTGCTGCTCTGCATAATGTCTTGAGTCTAGCAGAGCGGAGAGAAGAAACAGCCCTCAAGACAACAAGTAGAGGTCCCGCCGCTCCTCCTCGCAGGAAGAGAAAACATGGCGCTGATACTGTCAGTGGTGTACTGTGGGGCTCCAGGGAGAGGTGGTTTGCTCAGAGAAAGAGTCTGGCGGGAAACGAGAGGTGTCTTATAAGGATATCGAGCGGGGAATGTGTCTGTTATAGGGATGCGACAGGGAGCCTGGCTGTGACAGGACCTGGCGTGTGCCACGACGGCCTGCGTACAGGGAGTCTGCGGGAGTTGTGACATTATAGGCTTGATGGATTGTTCTGGGAGTGTGCTGGAGTGTGGCTATTATAGGCTAGGACGATGTGGCTATGTTGAAGGGAGTCTGACAGGGGTGTGGCGTGACCGCAAGTCCTTGACAGGGAGTGTGCTGTACAGGTCTGACAGGAGTCTGGCTGTACAGGAGTTGACAGGCTGCTGTGACAGGGAGTATGCGGCTTGGCTTGGACAGGAGTCTGACAGACGTGTGGCTGTGACCGGAGTCTGACAGGGAGTGTGGCTTTGACCGGTGCACAGGGGAGAGTCTGCGGACGGGATGTGGCTGTGACGGGAGTCTGACAGGGATGTGGCTGTTTCGTTATTCATCATTGAACAGACAACACAGTTCTCCTGTACAAGGAGTCCTGACAATGTCTCCCTCAGCACAGGATGTGTTTCTATTGGTCTGGATGTAGCAGCATGAAGAATCTTGAGCCTGGAACAGTTCTGCAGTGATGTGTTTCTGGAGAAAACAGGATAATTATATATAATATACATACACACACACGTTCAAAAGTTTGGGATCACTAGAGATCCCTCCTGTTTCCAATGCCACGTTGTTTAGTTCTTAAAATGAAATAACACTTATTACTCTAACCACAACGTGCCATTGAACCACAGAGTTGATGGTTGCGCCCCCCCTTGGGTTGTGCCGTGGCGAGATCTTGTGGCTATACTCAAATCAAATGTATTATATTAGCCCTCTTACATTCAGCTGATATCTCAAGTGCACAGCAATGCAGTGTACTCGCCTTGTCTCAGGATGGTAAATTGGGGTTGAAGATATCCTCTAGTGGTCGGGGCTTGCTTTGCAAAGTGGGTGGGGTTATATCCTGCCCTGTTTGGCCCTGTCCGTGGGGTATCATCGACGGGGCCACAGTGTCTCCGACCCCACTGTTCAGCCTCCATATTTATGCTCAGTAGTTGTGTCCGGGGGCTAGGGTCAGTTTTATATCTGTGATGTACTTCTCCTGTCTTATCGGTTCGTGTTGAATTAAGTATGCTCTCTCTAATTCTCTCTCTCTTTCTCAGAGGACTGAGCCCTAGACCATGCCTCAGACTACCTACATGATGACTCCTTGTTGTCCACAGTCACCTGCCTTGCGTGCTGCTCCAGTTACAACTGTTCTGCCGCGGTAGAACCCTTGACCTGTTCACTTTTTCTATTATTTGACATACTATCAATTGTAACATTTGGGCATGTTCTGTTATAATTCTCTCACCGCGGCACAGCCAGAAGAGAGCTGCGCACGCTCATAGCCTGTTCCTCTCTAGTTTTTCCTAGGTTTTGCCTCTCTAGGGAGTTTTTCCTACGCCACCGTGCTCTACCGGCATTGCTTGCTGTTTAGGGTTTTAGTCTG
>NW_019947882.1:0-9434 GCF_002910315.2 Salvelinus sp. IW2-2015
TATTTAAAACCATTTTACTGAGTTTACAGTTCATGTAAGGGAATCAGTCAATTGAAATAAATTCATTAGACCCTAATCTATGGATTTCACATGACTGGGAATACAGATATGCATCTATTGGTCACATATACCCTGTAGCGGCCTATCATTCAGGGCAGGTGAGCCCCACCTGTTTTGAGACCCACCTGTTTAGCAAAACAATTAAAATAGTCTGTTTTTCATGTTATTTTTTACATTAATACATGTCACATATCAGTTTGCAAACAATGTAAAAAAATAAATAAAATGTAAGTTAATAAAGCCGCATACAAACAACGGTTGCTTCTTGAGTCAGGCAGCTCCAAAATGCAGGTCTTTCAGCCTAGCTCAGTGCTTTCTGTAGTGGGCGGGTCAGCCAGCGGAAAATACAGAATGTAGGGGTTGGTAATGTTCTCTAGTTGCGCCGTGATTGGCTCAGTGTTCTGTCACTCATGGGGGACACTATATCACCGCAAAATCTACAGAGAGAGCTTGAAAACTCAAGCCCCTTGGATGCTGCCGTAGAGTTACATTAGAAGTGCCCATCCAAGAAGACTCAAGGTCATTGGCCACAAATAAAATGACATCAAATCACGTTCTATCTACAGCAGCTTTAATTGGACTTTCCAAATCTTAGCCAGCAAGCTAGACAAGCGGCCATCATCGGGAACGAGCTCCGACTGGGAAAATACGCTTTGAATCAAACTCGGAATTCCAAATCGGGAACTTGGGCCTCTTTCTAGAGCTCCGACCTGAAGATCACTGACGTCATGATTCAACCCAGTTGTCTTGAAAGCAGCATAAATCCAGAGAATGCCAGACTTTGATGACAAAATTTTCCCACAAGAAGAACCGCTGCGCCACCTTCCTGTTCAAGTGAGTCCAAAAATATATTGTATTCTGCTGCATAAATTATTTAATATGCCATGGAGATATGTCCCTTCCCCCTCATAAGTTAGCCTACTGTTCTGACTTGGTGGTGCACATGTAGCCTGTTTAGAGAAATGTCATCATCGAGTATTGTTGATATTCTTTGACCACAGCCCATTGATTGGTTATAAATAGGGGTGTGTTGCTACCTTTGAAGGCACTGATAGATTTCAACAGATGGCCCGAAAAAAATTCTAACGTGAGTCTAGGACTGACAGGCCAGGCCACAGACATTGCTTCTACAGGAGTCCATATCTCAGTTATCATCTAGTGAGCAAGATATCACCACATGTAACAATCATATAAGACGAGGACAAGTTACAAAACCAATTCAAATGGCAAAATCACCTGCGCGATTGCCAGAGTGTTCGTCATGGACATACCATAATAAAGGCTATATGTCTGGGCACCTAAACACTTAAATGCTGGAAGGATTCTCCACAAATTCGCCCAATGGCCACCTTGAGGGGTCTTTTTATCCTTATTGTGTGTGCATCCAACGCACCAATTGACATGGGGAACCTGTCACGACTCCGCCAGCTTAATGAGTAGGGAAAACTATATGAGGCGTGCTATACTTAGAGAATTTGTCTATAATACTTTGTCACGATCCATCGTACATTTGCATCCTATAGCACAAAACCTTCCTTTGGAGTGTCACAGAGGTCTCTGTGGCCAGGGAAGGAGAGAGAATCGAATACATTGCCCGGCGTCTTATATTTTAGCGTATGACTAGCCAGAACACACACTCCTATTGTGCGCGCCAGAGTAACCTGCCTTTCGAGACGGATTCTGCACATTCGCCACCCACTGGAATTAAAACTAGGAGGAATGGATCACACAGCCCAAGATAAATGAGTCTGCAATGGGAAAAGCACGCAATAACAACAATCCCACAATATTGAGATACCACACGCCAAGTAGAACTAATGGCGATCCCTGTGCAGTGCGGTGCTTAATCCCTGGGACCCATCCTGCAATAGATTACCTGATTGCAAATCTAGCAGAATTTACCTGTTATCTCCATATCCTACACGGTACAAGCAGGGAAGGCAAGGAGGTCCAAAGCGTCTCTGAAGCGACCACTCCTCGCTAATGCCTTCGTCCTTAAGTACCACAATAAACTTGTTCAGAGTCCAACACACAATCTAATCACGATAAATTTTCAAGTGACCATTCATTTTGTCAGAAAGGCCAGACATAGAGAGAACAAACATATTTATGAGGCCTTTAACATATAAAGGTATGCTATGGCACCACCTAGTGTGGCTAGGGGAGGTTGGAAAAGGTATGGGCGATGCCTTCAAACTATGTACTGGTTCCTGTTATCTGCAATTGAACGGGGGAATTAAAGACTAATAAACACAACTGAGAGATATTCTGCTCAGCAGTCTGTGTTGGGTTGCGCACAATTTAAGAGGGAGTTGCATCAATATTGCTTGGAGCGTCACTTGGAACTCTTTTAGATGAACGAAGAAATATTAGTCCATAACATTTTAGGAACTGTCTTTCGTGGAGCCAGAGGAGAGCAGTTGACAATAAGAGAGATTACATAAACATATTAATTTATGTGTGCCTTTTACCCAGTTTATGCTATATATGTACAAAATTCGAACAAGGGCATTATTCTGCTGCAACTCACCCTTTGCAGGTTTTGTTTTCTAGTTTCAGAAGGGATAAGTTACTCCTAAGCTTTTTGTTGTATTAATCGAAAACTCCAGTGCACCGACATTTTCGCATCTTTTCTTTGTCTTACTATTGACTCGAGTGTTCGTGCTCTGCCATTTCCTATTGTTGTGCAGCGGGGCGAGGTGGTGTTGCCCATAAACAAAGTTCTTTGACTTAGTATTTAGGTGACTCCTCGAATAGAAACATAATGTTAACAATATTAGGCATGTCTGGAGAATCTGTGCAGGAGTCCGATTTGGTGTCCTTTTATTAATACCGCACTATGTTCCTACAGGCGGTTTTCACGCTCGCGCAAATTTTAGTCGCTTAATCTGGGATAATTAAAAAAGAGGAAATTGTTAGGGCCATTTCATATTTGGACTGCTCATCGTTTGGCATGAAGGATTTATGCCACTCACCAAATTGTAGTATTGTTACAATCTACAAGGTTAACTTGTTTCTACGACAGTCTTAAACGAAAATGACTCACACCATTTCATATGTTTCCATTCTTAGCATCACATATGAGACTGAGGTCTCTCCTCAATCATTTCGTCTCCATTCATGTGGCTGTTCCTGCTGCACTGGGGCCCCTTCAAACCTAATCACATTTAAATCGGATTCATATTGAAGCTAGTAGACAAGAATGCCAGGACTACAGTATGCTTTGATCGCGCCATGATTACACTCGACTGAGTATCAGCTATCTGTCTGTGTGCTTTGTGCTGTGGTCTAGAACACAACAGTGCTGCAGACCGATAAAAAAACTGTAGAGAGCGACATGAAAAATAATACATAAGTAAATAAGGTTTCTACACCATAGTCAGACTATGCAAAGAGAATTTCAATTAATTAACTGATAGGTGTCGTAATTCCCATCGGAGGAGCATGTGAGACAAACGCCTTCGACTGAGAGAGTCGTGTGAGGCAGGTTGGTTTTTATAGTGATTTTCCATTCTCCAATTGGGACAAACACGACAAAAGCAATATCATGCCCTGTTGTGGACTACTTTTGGGTAGGTGGGAAAAAAGAGAGCCCTGGAGGAGGTTTTTGTGCAACAGTTATATTGTCATCTGTCTCTTTATTTCACCCCAGGGAAGTCGCACCTTTCGCATAAGTGATTAGTTGGCCTTGCTATGTGTTGTTGTAGCAAGCTTGCTTGTAAGCTATTTGTTTAGTGTTTCGTGTAGCCACGTTTCGAGCATGGCGAAATATTGTTACTCTGTGGGTTGGGTTAATGAATCGCAGTCTTGTTGGTTGTGTAGACCCCACCACCACGTGTGTGCGCGCTGGGCATTGTCTCATTTTGTATGTTTCTTTGTTGTTGTGTAGCAAGCTTGACCTTGCTAAGTACAGTTGTAAATACTATGACGTCATAATGGTTAGGTTGGGTATGTAGGGCAAGGTAGGACGCCATTCCTTCGGGGCTTCGATATGTGTCTATTTTGGTTGCTTTTAGGTTTTGTTATAGAATTTTAGAGCTTCCTACGAGGGGACCATAAGCCCATTTTTGCCTGGCATGTATTTCTGGAGGTAATGTTTCTTAGTGATTTGTGTATGTTGACCCTGGCTTTTGCCAATAGGCTACCCGTTTGTTTTGCATGTACCCTGGTTTTATTCGTTGTGGTTTAGGCTAAGCTTTTAGCTGGTACATGTAATCACAGCACTTTACGCATATGTTTATGTGTAGACCAGCTCATACTAGAGCCGGGATCTATTAGATATGTGGTTATGATGATACGTCAAGAAATTAGTCAGCTTTTTAAGGCTGGTATTGTATTTCTTTTGTTGTTTTCTATTAAGTAGAATATATGTTTGTAAACAAAGAGCTTTTTGCTGGCAAGTATATTGCGTTTATTTATAGTTGTGTATGTTGTGTAGCAGCTTTGCTGGGGATGGTTTTATTACTTAAGCTATTCAGATTTCAGCTTCTGTAGTGTACGTGCCAGACGCTTTGTGCTGGCATTATGCAATTAATATATAATTTGTATACCTCGATTGTCATAGATATTGAAATAGCTAAGTCACAAGCACTCGGCTCATGACTTTGGTGGGATGAGTGTTTGAATAAGTTATTATTTAGGAATGTTGGTGATGATTAGGTAGACTGGTTGGCTGCAACGGTGGAGTCAGTTTGAGTTTGTTGAGTTGTTAGTTGTAGCTCGGAGGCTTCACTGCTGGTCAACTTGTTATGCATATTCAGGTTGGTCGAGTGCTCAAACTGCCACGCTTTCTTTGGTTGTGTTTAGCGAACTTTTGACTTTGGGTGGGCTAGTGGTTGTTATGGCGCTTTATTGTGTTCTTTGTATATATTTTGTACCTCCAGTTACGGTCTGTTGCTGGTGAGGAACTTATGTGGCGTTTTTATTGCTCGACTGAGGTAAGTAGTATGAGCTCGCTGCAGCATGAGTCTTTCCATGGGCATGAGCATTCAGTGATTATATGCTTGTATTTATGGGGCGGTGGGGGTTATTTGTAGAGTTAGAGCCTAGGCGTAGCCGCTTGTACGCTCTAGCATCGAGGATTAGGTTTTCACTCGTCTTTAATATGGGATATGCCGTTTCGTGTTAGGCTCATCCTGGGCTGCGGTATAGCCTGTGCTGAGGCATAGCTATATTGAATTTGCGCCTGAGCTTACGTAGGTTTATTTTGGGCTTCACGATCTGAGCTTTCTGCTGGCAGTCTGTGATTGTTTCAAGTTATGCCCGTAGTTGGTTACCGTAATTCTATAACTGTCCTTTTTCGAGAGCCTGAGGCCCACCTAGGGTTAATATACCGTTTATTAAGTGTTGGTGTGGCATTTGTCTGTTTGGCTGAAGTTATTGTGGGTAGTATGGTTGTGTGGATATAAGCTTTTGCTTGGCGAGGTAGTATTACGGTGTTTTGAACTGTGCATTATATGTAAGATAAACGTGGCAAAGTTAGAAAGCTAATTTTTCTAACCCATAGACAATCCGATTGTATTGTGGAAGGTCATCAAATTGATGTGTAGTTGGGTAGGAATGCATATGCAACAGATTATGCGAGTCATATAGTGCATCAGATCACTTTTCTCGTTATTTTATTTCATGTGTCTCTTTGTAAATCTCGTATATGAATAAAACAGTAACATCTGAATTAATGCAGCTGGAGCATGGTAGCAATGTCCGTGGAATGTATATGGTAGATTGGAGTTGTACGCATGCATCTATTGCCTATGGAGACTGGCATTATTATATAGGATAGTTTAGTTGTTGTTCTCTTATGCTGTAGAGGAAAGTTTTGCAGCTTGCATAGCAGCAGAGCTACAGTTGCGATATTCCTTGAGTTGTAGGCTGGTGGTAGATTGGCATTCCCAGAGTAGACAGGGGAAGGCTTTCTTTTTACAATTGGGGAGATAATCGGGTTAAGGGCGCTCGGCATGTGTTACCTAATCTGTGCTCAATGTCTCAAGGTGAGCTGGTGCTCGCATGGATCTGTGGAAATGGAAGAAGCAGGACAGACCGTCCTTAGTTCATAGACTGGTGATTGGCTTAAAGATGTGCTTATAATTGTTTCACGCTCTCTTGTCCATCGATGCAGCTCTCAATTCCACGGCTGGGGAACACAGTCCACAGAAAATCAGCGGATATGTGTGGCTGTTGCATGCGTCGAGAGTGCGTAGGTCATTAAGGGATAATCTAGGATATTTTAGTGTAAGATTTGGCTATGTAATGACTTTAACCCTTTGCTTGGCCATGCCTACTAATCTCGCCTTTCACCCGTCTGGTTGTATGTCACTGTCAGAAGACAGTGCTTGCATGTGGAGTATTGGCCCCTTCAATGGGTTTAGGGTAATTGAAAGCTCAGGAGTGTCAATTGGTTATTTTTGCCTTTGAAACACACTATTAGTGGGCAATTTGAATATGCTATGAGGTAGGAAGTAATATAATTTCCCTATTTGGATAACAAATGCAACTGACAGCTCTCATTGAACAGTCCCATTGGTACCTTCCTCCACATTAAGAAATCCAATACAGTCTCCTAACAAAAAGCCAAACCCATAAGTGTTCAAGCCAAGTGCATAAAACAAAACATAACAAACAACCAAGTCCCCCAAAGGAAATTAACAAGTAAATTTTGCCAACTTACAAGCAAATTCACTGTTAACTAAATGGAGTGTACTGTATTGATAATAAAATAAATTAACATTGGTTTGACAAGTCTTTCCATTCCCATCTCCAACAGTTAAAACATTCTGATTAGGCGCCATGAACAATGAAACAAAAAAATGCCTATTCTTTTCGCGCATAAAGTTTTATTTGTGAAGGATAGAAATCAGCTTGTCCACGTTTAAAGTCCTGATCTTGTTACTCATATACCATTAGATATACCTGTGCCCTTCTCCGTAATGTGTTCAAGTACCCCAATTCCTTTTTTCCACAATTTGTGTCTATCAATTAAAACACCCTTAAATTTGAAAATTAGATTAAAATCGTTTTACAAACCGGAGGAACCAGACATAGTGACAGAAGGCCACAGAAGTAAGATATTGCAGAGGATCTGCAGAGGAAGATGAAAGAAAGCTAGCCCCAATGACAAAGATACTGATGGTCAAAAGCCTATAGCCGTATACGAGAGGAAACCTTTGAGGCGTTAGTCAACCTGCAAAGGTTCTTTCACACAAAGGGGTTAATTCTTATGTAATGTATATTTTAATAGAAACTGGATTTTGTTAAATTACTGAAAGTATTTCTGCTCTGTAAATATAATGGCATTTTGTGTGTGGAAAAAACTAAGTCCGATATGCTGAGATAATGTGTTTCACCAAGTTGGTGAACTCTGGCTTTCAAAGTGGGTGTGGGGTCCTTATTTTGCCAATCTTAAGAGAGCCTGCCACCCATGGCTGCACGCCCATGACACCAGACGTCTCGCATGAAATTGCCACTAACGATCTAAGAATGAAATTTATTATCAATTTACTGTATTTCCTATATGACACTGCTAAGAACACACTTTATGAATTACAATGTGCGTAATTTCATATTATATCTATTGTTTTCAGCCTATAGGCTAAAGTAAACAACATATGACGTGTAGCAACAACTCGTTACAAACCTGCTTACCAATCATGCAGCCACATAATAGCGCCAGAATCCACTCTCACAACTCCACCTGAAACAATACATGCCAGCAAAGCTACTACACAACACTAAACAATACATCCAGCAAAGCTGCTACACAACACTAAACAATACATGCCAGCAAAGCTGCTACACACACTAAAACAATATACATGCCAGCAAAGCTGCTACACAACACTAAACAATACATGCCAGCAAAGCTGCTACACAACACTAAACAATACATGCCAGCAAAGCTGCTACACACACTAAACAATACATGCCAGCAAAGCTCTACACAACACTAAACAATATTGCCAGCAAAGCTGCTACACACACACTAAAATAACAACATGCCAGCAAAGCTGCTAACACAACATAAAATACATGCCAGCAAAGCTGCTACACAAACACATACAATACATGCCAGCAAAGCTGCTACACAACACTAAAAATACATGCCAGCAAAGCTGCTACACAACACTAAACAATACATGCCAAGCAAAGCTGCTACACAACACTAAACAATACATGCCAGCAAAGCCTACACAACACTAAACAATACATGCCAGCAAAGCTGCTACACAACACTAAACAATACATGCAGCAAAGCTACTACACAACACTAAACAATACATCCAGCAAAGCTGCTACACAACACTAAACAATACATGCCAGCAAAGCTGCTACACAACACTAAACAATACATGCCAGCAAAAGCTACTACACAACACTAAACAATACATACAGCAAAGCTGCTACACAAACTAAACAATACATGCAGCAAAGCTGCTACACAACACTAAACAATACATCCAGCAAAGCTGCTACACAACACTAAACAATACATGCCAGCAAAGCTGCTACACAACACTAAACAATACATACCAGCAAAGCTGCTACACAACACTAAACAATACATGCCAGCAAAGCTGCTACCAACACTAAACATACATACCAGCAAAGCTGCTACACAACACTAAACAATACATGCCAGCAAAAGCTGCTACAACAACACTAAACAATACATGCCAGCAAAGCTGCTACACAACACTAAACAATACATACCAGCAAAGCTGCTACACAACACTAAACAATACATACCAGCAAAGCTGCTACACAACACCTAAACATATACATGCCAGCAAAGCTGCTACACAACACTAAACAATCATACCAGCAAAGCTGCTACACAACACTAAACAATACATACCAGCAAAGCTGCTACACAACACTAAACAATACATGCATTGCACTATAACAGTGACAAACGGTGCCCACAAACTGTCAGGGCCTACATAAAGCTGTCCCAACAGCAGAGCTTTCTTTTAGCCCCATGGAGTGAATCCTTACCACTGCTACACCTGGCTATCAGCGGAGCCTTGTCTGGCAGCGAAACAGTTAATTCAGCCTCATTTACTGCCTTCTAAAAAACATAGCTGATATGGCTGACTTGTTTAAACAAATGTGGTTTCTACTGACAATTGAGATGTACAAACTATGGCATAAGGGAACGATGAGCAGATAAGAGGCCACCCGTAATTTCGATTAAGACAATGAGCGAGCTAGGACGGACGTAGTCAATATAACTATTTGTTCAGCACTTTTGAAATGTACAGCGACAGAATTCAGAACATGGGCTGTTCAGACAGTGTTCTCCTGAACACCAGGTCAGAACCGTAGGATAATAAAGGGGGCATATAAGTAGACAATGAAAGCTCTTACAATACTGTCGT
>NW_019947882.1:9459-19202 GCF_002910315.2 Salvelinus sp. IW2-2015
CGTAAACGAGGGAGAGTCTGGACACAGGACACACACCTCTCATTGGAGGGCCCGTGTGAGACCGTTTGGACAGCATGAGAGGGACACCAAGCACCCCTGCTCTCCGGGAGCCAGAGGACCTTCCTACTGCGTCAGCAACACTTGGAGCCCGCTCTATTCATTGAAAACTAAGTTTGTCCTTCCTCCTGTCTGTTTTGTCGCTTTGAAGTGAGACTTCTTTGAAACAGACTGATGATGATGACCAGTTTTTGTAATTTTCTTTGTGTATAAAGTTATGGATCTGCTGTATTAGTTTTTGTTCAGATTATGCCACGATGTAATATTGAGATTTTACATCGTGCTTTTTTTTTGCTGTACAGATGAACATTTGTCAATTTAATAAAATTGTCTGCAGATTTTTACATCGTGGTGTGTCCTCATGTTGGGTATTTCAGAATGACTGTTGGTGTCATGCGATAGAAAAGCAATGTATTTCCAACAGATGTTTTTTATTGAAGACAACTGGATAAAAAAATATGAGAGAGTCTCTCCTTTCCTCATAACTGCACAATATTGATGATCGAAACAAATAACAAATTGACATTTTATGACATGTTACTAGACAGTAATGACCAGTGACGTTTCGTGAAGATCCTGTTCACGCAGCGGCGATGGGATCGTAAACATTACCTCCGTTCCGCCAGCAAGAATAAGTGAGACCTTGCAAGAATAATGCCCTGACCTTGGCAATTTTCCTTCAAAATAAATGTCCCGCAATGAAGATGCTGACAATTATAAAAAGGTCGAAATTAGTTACTGTTTATGGAGAAATGTCAGCAGATTTAAAATGTTGTTTAACAATAAAAAAAAAGAGCATATGGCAAAACTATATATAGCACTGACTTTATTGTTTAGCAGCATTAAAAGTAATGATTACTAAATAGTTATCATGGTAACAGTAAACAAAAAATATTTAATGCTACAATTAGTAATATATAATATTATTTGTATAATTGTAATGAACTTTTAGGTAACACTTTGAAATCCCATTGGTAAATTAGCCTATTTGCATTGCACCATGTTCAGTACGTTTTTCATATTGGATATTTAATTTATTTTTATTTAACTAGACAAGTCATGTTTTAAGAACAATTCTTATTTACAATGATGGCCTACCCCAACATTGCAAAACAGTTTGTTTTAATCAATTATTTGGTGACGTGAATATATTTAGTGTAGTTTTATCTAAAAAGAATAACTTTTTAAATGTTTATAAATCACTGAGGAGGTCCTCCTCTTCCTCATCTGAGGGGCCTCCACTGTGGATCGACATGTACGACAGTGTGTTCCAGTTCCTGCCAATATCCAGCGACTTCACACAGCCATTGAAGAGAGTGGCACAACATTCCACAGGTCTCAATCAACAGCCTTATTAACTCTATGCAGTGGAGATGTGTTGCGGTGCTCGAGGCAAACGGTGGTCACACCAGATACTGACTGTTTTCACACCAGATACTGACTGGTTTTCATGAGGTAAAACGGTGGTCACACCAGATACTGACTGGTTTTCACGAGGCAAACGGTGTGTCACACCAGATACTGACTGGTTTTCACGAGGCCAACGGTGGTCACACCAGATACTGACTGGTTTTCACGAGGCAAAGGTGGTCACACCAGATACTGACTGTTTTCACGAGGCAAACGGGGTCACACCAGATACTGACTGGTTTTAGACAGTGGTGATTTTAACATGTAGATCTTGGTGGGGCAAAATTAACATTGTTTTTAATGAATGCCAGCAAAGCTGCTACACAACACTAAACAATACATGCCAGCAAAGCTGCTACACAACACTAAACAATACATGCCAGCAAAGCTACTACACAACACTAAACAATACATACCAGCAAAGCTGCACAACACTAAACAATACATGCCAGAAGCTGCTACACAACACTAAACAATACATGCCAGCAAAGCTGCTACACAACACTTAACAATACATGCCAGCAAAGCTGCTACACAACACTAAACAATACATGCCAGCAAAGCTGCTACACAACACTAAACAATACATGCCAGCAAAGCTACTACACAACACTAAACAATACATGCCAGCAAAGCTGCTACACAACACTAAACAATACATGCCAGCAAAGCTGCTACACAACACTAAACAATACATGCAGCAAAGCTGCTACACAACACTAAAACATACATGCCAGCAAAGCTGCTACACAACACTAAACAATACATGCCAGCAAAGCTGCTACACAACACTAAACAATACATGCCAGCAAAGCTGCTACACAACACTAAACAATACATGCCAGCAAAGCTACTACACAACACTAAACAATACATGCCAGCAAAGCTGCTACACAACACTAAACAATACATGCCAGCAAAGCTACTACACAACACTAAACAATACATACCAGCAAAGCTGCTACACAACACTAAACAATACATGCCAGCAAAGCTGCTACACAACACTAAACAATACATGCCAGCAAAGCTACTACACAACACTAAACAATACATACCAGCAAAGCTGCTACACAACACTAAACAATACATGCCAGCAAAGCTGCTACACAACACTAAACAATACATACCAGCAAAGCTGCTACACAACACTAAACAATACATGCCAGCAAAGCTGCTACACAACACTAAACAATACATACAGCAAAGCTGCTACACAACACTAAACAATACATGCCAGCAAAGCTGCTACACAACACTAAACAATACATACCAGCAAAGCTGCTACACAACACTAAACAATACATGCCAGCAAAGCTGCTACACAACACTAAACAATACATGCCAGCAAAGCTGCTACACAACACTAAACAATACATACCAGCAAAGCTGCTACACAACACTAAACAATACATACCAGCAAAGCTGCTACACAACACTAAACAATACATGCCAGCAAAGCCTTACCACACACTAAACAATACATACCAGCAAAGCTGCTACACAACACTAAACAATACATACCAGCAAAGCTGCTACACAACACTAAACAATACATGCATTGCACTATAACAGTGACAAACGGTGCCCACAAACTGTCAGGGCCTACATAAAGCTGTCCCAACAGCAGAGCTTTCTTTTCAGCCCCATGGAGTGAATCCTTACCACTGCTACACCTGGCTATCAGCGGAGCCTTGTCTGGCAGCGAAACAGTTAATTCAGCCTCATTTACTGCCTTCTAAAAAACATAGCTGATATGGCTGACTTGTTTAAACAAATGTGGTTTCTACTGACAATTGAGATGTACAAACTATGGCATAAGGGAACGATGAGCAGATAAGAGGCCACCCGTAATTTCGATTAAGACAATGAGCGAGCTAGGACGGACGTAGTCAATATAACTATTTGTTCAGCACTTTTGAAATGTACAGCGACAGAATTCAGAACATGGGCTGTTCAGACAGTGTTCTCCTGAACACCAGGTCAGAACCGTAGGATAAATAAAGGGGGCATATAAGTAGACAATGAAAGCTCTTACAATACTCGATGATGACATTTCTCTAAACAGGCTACATGTGCACCACCAAGTCAGAACAGTAGGCTAACTTATGAGGGGGAAGGGACATATCTCCATGGCATATTAAATAATTTATGCAGCAGAATACAATATATTTTTGGACTCACTTGAACAGGAAGGTGGCGCAGCGGTTCTTCTTGTGGGAAAATTTTGTCATCAAAGTCTGGCATTCTCTGGAATTATGCTGCTTTCAAGACAACTGGGTTGAATCATGACGTCAGTGATCTTCAGGTCGGAGCTCTAGAAAGAGGCCCAAGTTTCCGATTTGGAATTCCGAGTTTGATTCAAAGCGTATTTTCCCAGTCGGAGCTCGTTCCCGATGATGGCCGCTTGTCTAGCTTGCTGGCTAAGATTTGGAAAGTCCAATTAAAGCTGCTGTAGATAGAACGTGATTTGATGTCATTTTATTTGTGGCCAATGACTTGAGTCTCTTGGATGGGCACTTCTAATGAACTCTACGGCAGCATCCAAGGGGCTTGAGTTTTCAAGCTCTCTCTGTAGATTTTGCGGTGATATAGTGTCCCCCATGAGTGAATCGACACACAGCCAACATACGAGACACTGAGAAATACATCGCTCCACCATTCTGTTATTTCGCTGGCTGACCGCCCACTACAGAAAGCACTGAGCTAGGCTGAAAACCTGCATTTTGGAGCTGCCTGACTCAAGAAGCAACCGTTGTTTGTATGCGGCTTTATTAACTTACATTTTATTTATTTTTTTACAATGTTTGCAAACTGATATGTGACATGTATTAATGTAAAAAATAACATGAAAAACAGACTATTTTAATTGTTTTGCTAAACAGGTGGTCTCAAAACAGGTGGGGCTCACCTGCCCTGAATGATAGGCCGCTACAGGGTATATGTGACCAATAGGATGCATATCTGTATTCCCAGTCATGTGAAATCCATAGATTAGGGTCTAATGAATTATTTCAATTGACTGATTTCCTTACATGAACTGTAACTCAGTAAAATGGTTAAATTGTTCCGTTTTATTTTTGTTCAGTGTATATTCATAATTGTGCACATTTTCACATAATTATTCATTTACAAAGTATACTGGACGAAACTATTATTCTGAAGGATTTCAAAAAATCCGCGACACGGAAGTAGTTCGTTTTTCTTGCCGGTTCACGGCGGTGTAAATAAACAATGCCGTTTGTTTGGCCGTAGAGGGTCTGGCTGCAACATTCTGCTGTCATCGAAGCGCAGGACTGAAATCTGCTGCAAGACAAATAGAGATATCATTACTTTTTGAGTGGACTGAGTCGGTGAGTTTGCTACCTAGAGTATGGGACAAATGTCACAGAAAAACAGTTAGCCAGTGCGCAGCTAGCTAGCCAACAACGACTATGCTAACAAGCATTATCATAGCTAGACGAACGTCAGAAGAAGCAGGCCGCTAGCGTATTACCAATGCAAAGACGTTTGGATCGGGCTGTTCTCCTTGGGGCCAAGGTCGAACACAAGCAAACTTCAGATTTACATTTTGGCATTAGCAAAAGTGACAAGTTGTCATTGAGCCAGCTGATCAACTAACGTTAGCTAAAGTTCGCTAGCTAGCTGTAGCTTGTTTGAAAACAGTACGAAAGTTAGCTGTTGGTAGCTGGTACCCAAGTCTGCATGCTTGCTAATGTGATCCTCCAGACCTGTTGTGTTGTGATCCTCGGGCCTGTTGTGTTGTGATCCTCCGGGCCTGTTGTGTTGTGATCCTCCAGGCCTGTTGTGTTGTGATTCTCGGCTGTTGTGTGTGATCCTCCAGGCCTGTGTGTTGTGATCCTCCAGGCCTGTTGTGTTGTATCCTCCAGGCTGTTGTGTTGTGATCCTCCAGCCTGTTGTGTTGTGATCCTCCAGGCCTGTTGTGTTGTGATCCTCCGCTTTGTTGTGATCCTCCTGGCCTGTGTGTTGTGTGATCCTCCTGGCCTGTTGTGTTGGTGATCCTCCTGGCCTGTTGTGTTGTGATCCTCCTGCCTGTTGTTTGTGATCCTCCTGGCCTTTGGTTTGATCCTCCTGCCTGTTTGTGTTGTGATCCTCCTGGCCTGTTGTGTTGTGATCCTCCTGGCCTGTTGTGTTGTGATCTCCTGGCTGTTGTGTTCTGACCCTCCAGTCCTGTTGTGTTCTGATTCTCCAGGTTCCTCAAGCCATGCACTGCAGCTGCGTATGGAGCTCCAGGGACTCTGTCCCGGCCCTGTTCCCTAGGCTACTGTCCCATGCAGGATGCTGGGCTCCGGGGACCAGGCCTAGGGGTCTTCTGGAGCCCCCCCGGAGCCTGTCCTCGGCTGTAGAGACCACGCAGCCCATCCCCCTGCCAGCCAAGCCCGGGTGGTGATCTGTGGAGGGGCATCGTAGGGACGTCTGTGGCCTATCACCTGGCCAAGCTGGGCTGGACTGAGATCGTACTATTGGAGCAGGGAAGGTAGGAGAGGCTAAATTATGTGGTCTGTGTACAAAAGAGGGGGTGCATGTTTCCATAACACTTTATTTGTGGGAAGGTGGACAATATGTCATGATTTGATGAGGTCGTTGTTTTTACTGGGCTTGTCAGGTGGTGATGGGAGACCAATACAGTAAAAGACTAGCCTACGAGACCTTATTGTAATCAATGATAACATCTAGGAAGCAGAAGGAAGCACAGTCTTATGTCTCGTTACTCACCCTGCTGGTTGTGATCCTCTGTCTGTGTTAGACAGGGGGGAAAGTAGATGGTGTTTCCTACTGCTATGGGATCCTCTGTCTGTGTTAGGCAGGGGGGAAGTAGATGGTGTTCCTACTGCTATGATCCTCTGTCTGTGTTAGGCAGGGGGGAAAGTAGATGGTGTTTCCTACTGCTATGGGATCCTCTGTCTGTGTTAGGCAGGGGGGAAAGTAGATGGTGTTTCTTACTGCTATGGGATCCTCTGTCTGTGTTAGGCAGGGGGGAAAGTAGATGATATTTAGTTCTCAAATAAATAATGAAACATGTTCAATTAGGTTTAAATAATACAAAAACACAGTGTTGAGAAGAAAGTAAAAGTGCAATATGTGACATGTCAGAAAGCTAACGTTTCAGTTCCTTGCTCAGAACATGAGAACATATGAAAGCTGGTGGTTCCTTTTAACACGAGTCTTCAATATTCCTTAAAGAAGTTTTAGGTTGTAGTTATTATAGGAATTATAGGACTATTTCTCTCTATACCATTTGTATTTCATATACCTTTGACTATTGGATGTTCTTATAGGCACTATAGTATTGCCAGCCTAATCTCGGGAGTTGATAGGCTTGAAGTCATAACAGCACAATGCATGAAGCACAACGAAGAGCTGCTGGCAAACGCAGGAACGTGCTGTTTGAATGAATGCTTACGAGCCTGCTGCTGCCTACCACCGCTCAGTCAGACTGCTCTATCAAATCATAACTTATTAAACATAATAACACACAGAATACGAGCCTTAGGCATTAATATGGTCGAATCCGGAAACTATCATCTCGAAAACAAAACGTTTATTCTTTCAGTGAAATACGGAACCGTTCCGGGTTTTATCTAACGGGTGCATCCATAAGTCTAAATATTCCTGTTACATTGCACAACCTTCAATGTTATGTCATAATTATGTACAATCTGGTAAATTTATTACGGTCTTTGTTAGGAAGAAATGGGTCTTCACACAGTTCGCAACGAGCCAGTTGGCCAAACTGCTGCATATAGCCTGACTCTGTTGCACGGAACGCAAGAGAAGTGACACAATTTCCCTAGTTAAAAGAATTCATGTTAGCAGGCAATATTAACTAAATATGCAGGTTAAAAATGTATACTTGTGTATTGATTTTAAGAAAGGCATTGATGTTTATGGTTAGGTACATTGGTGCAACGACAGTGCTTTTTCGTGAATGCGCTTGTTAAATCACCTGTTTGGCGAAGTTGGCTGTGATTCAATGATAAATTAACAGGCACTGCATTGATTATATGCAATGCAGGACAAGCTAGATATCTAGTAATATCATCAACCATGTGTAGTAACTAGTGATTATGTTAGATTGATTGTTTTTTATAAGATAAGTTTAATGCTAGCTAGCACCTTACCTTGGCTCCTTGCACCACTCGCGTAACAGGTGGTCAGCCTGCCACGCAGTCTCCTCATGGAGTGCAATGTAATCGGCGGTCCAAAAATGCAGATTACCGATTTGTTATGAAAACTTGAAATCGACCCTAATTAAACAGCCATGCCGATTAATCAGTCTACTCTAGTGTGTTATAAACTGGACTTTCCGGTGGTAATTTAGTTGTTGTACCTAACATGTTGTCCTCATTCTTCTGTGTGCCTAGGCTGTGTGCTTGTACCGGCTGTTCCAGGGTTGAGATGTGGAGGATGGTGGTGCCAGATTGACAACAGGGCCAGTTCTCGGCCAAGATGACCTCTTAAGGGGCCTAATGTTACTCTTTARKGTCCAAGGCCCTTATGTTATGTTCAGAGGTAGASTGGCTCTGGAAAACAAAACTCCCCCTAAACATGAATCAGATTCTCAAATGCGATACAGTTCTAGAAACATAAACCCCTTTACTTTCAAATCACATCGAAATAATTTCACAAATCCAAAATACACATTTCCTGTTTCCTGTAAAGAGCTTCAGGAAAACATTTCAGGGCATCTGTACTTTATTTATATTTTTACAACTTTTACGTCACTACATTCCCGAAAGAAAATGTAATTTTTACACCATACATTTTCCTTGACACCCAAAAGTACATTTTGAATGCTTAGCAGGACAGGAAAAATGGTCTAATTTACACACTTATCAAGAGAACATGGTCCTCCCTACTGCCTCTGATCTGGTGGACTCACTAAACACACATGCTTAGTTTGTAAATTATGTCTGTAAATAAATTTAAAAAACAAGAAAATGCTGCCGTCTGGTTTGCTTAAAATGAAATAATTTAAAATGATTTATACTTTTACTTTTGATACTTAAGTATATTTTAGCAATTATATTTACTTTTTATACTTATGTATATTTAAAACCAAATACTTTTACTCAAGTAGTATTTCACTGTGTGACTTTCACTTTTACTTGAGTCATTTTCTATTAAGGCATCTTTACTTTTACTCAAGTATGACAATTGAGTACTTTTTACACTACTGCTGTACACTGCTTTGAGCAGCTCTATCCCAGTTGCAGCCGACAGTATATTTCAGTGACAACATGTTTTCTGGCGGCCTGCTTCCATTACACACAGGTGTTAGGCGCATGCTAGATATCTAATTAGCACAGGTGGTGTCTCGGTGGTCCGTCAACATGCGCTGTAACATGGATTCATTTCAACTGGATACAGCAGATCGTCTAGATGACAGCATCAACAGAGAAAACACCTCCCTCCACTCTAACACCATCTGATTCCTAATTAAAAGATGGGGAAACCTCCTCCACTCTAACACCATCTGATTCCTAATTAAAAGATGGGGAAACCTCCCTCCACTCTAACACCATCTGATTCCTAATTTAATATAAAAAGATGGGAAACCCCTTCCACTCTAGCACCATCTGAATTCCTAAATTAAAAGATGGGGAAACCCCTCCACTCTAACACCATCTGATTCCTAATTAAAAGATGGGGAAACTGACTCCCTCCACTCTAACACCATCTGATTCTAATTAAAGATGGGGAAACTTTCAAACCTCCACTCTAACACCATCTGATTCCTAATTTAAAAGATGGGGAACCTCCCTCCACTCTAAAACACCATCTGATTCCTAATTAAAGATGGGAAACCTTCTGAAACCCCTCCGTCTAACACAATCTGATTCCTAATTAAAAGATGGGAAAACCTTCCTGAAAACCTCCTCCACTCTAACACCATCTGATTCCTAATTAAAGATGGGAAACCTCCTCCACTCTAACACCATCTGATTCCTAATTAAAGATGGGGAAACTTCCCTCCACTCTAACACCATCTGATTCCTAATTAAAAGATGGAAAAACCTTTCTGAAAACCCCTCCAGTCTAACACCATCTGATTCCTAATTAAAAGATGGAAAAACCTTTCTGAACGCCCCTCCAGTCTAACACCAATCTGATTCCTAATTAAAAGATGGGGAAACCTCCTCCACTCTAACACCATCTGATTCCTAATTAAAAGATGGGGAAACCTCCCTCCACTCTAACACTCATCTGATTCCTAATTAAAAGATGGTGGGAACCCCCTCCAAGCTCTAAAC
>NW_019947883.1:0-2668 GCF_002910315.2 Salvelinus sp. IW2-2015
TCATACCTAACAATTAGACCGGGCCTGCCTTCGAACTGGTCTGTCTATAACTTCATACTCTGGTCATCGCTTTATAACCTAGTATAAGTAGAGCCGCTCGCTCCGATCGATCTATCACGTGATCGTCTGACTGTCATGAAATTACTAAGCACCTGTGCCTGTTTAGAGCCCTGCCGTGGTGACTGATAATTAGACCTGGGCCTTATTATAAGTGAACCTGGTCCTGTAATAGTAATAGTAACTGGTCTTTATTATAAATACTCCTGTCCTGTAAGACCTGTCCTGGTATCGTATGCAATACCACCTGGTCTGTACCTGTATTATAATAGACCTGGCCTGTATTATTATAGACCTGACCTGTATATACTACACCTGGCCTGTAATCCTGGCCTGTACTATAATAGACCTGGCCTGTATTATAATAAACCTGGTCTGTAATTTAATAGACCTGGTCTTTATTATAATAGACCTGGCCTTTAGATCTGGCCTGTATTTTATTAGAACTGGTCTGTAATTGAATAGACCTGGTCTGTATTATTATAGACCAGGTACGTAGACCTTGTCTGTATTATAATAGACCTGGCCTGTATTATAATAGACATGGCCTGTATTATAATAGAACTGGTTTGAATTATAATTGACCTTGTCTGTATTATAATAGATCAGGCCAGTATTATAATAGACCCGGTCTGTATTATAAAAGACCTGGCCTGTATTATAATAGAACTGGTTTGAATTATAATATACCAAGTCTGTATTATAATCGACCTGGTCTGTATTATAATATACCTGGTCTGTATTATAATAGACCTGGCCTGTATTATAATAGATCAGGCCTGTATTATACTAGACCTGGCCTGTAGACATGACCTGTATTATAATAGACCTGGTCTTTATTATAATAGACATGGCCTGTATTATAATAGACATGGCCTGTAGATCTGGCCTGTATAATAATATACCTGGCCTGTAGACCTGGCCTGTATTATACTAGACCTGGCCTGTATTAAAATAGACCTGACCTGTATTATACTAGACCTGACCCGTATTATAATAGACCTGGCGCCTGTAGACCAGGTCTGTATTATAATATATCTGGCCTGTTTTATAATAGACCTGGCCTGTATTATAATAAACCTGGTCGTTATTATAATAGACCTGGCCTGTATTATAATAGACCTGACCCGTATTATAAAAGACCTGGTCTGTATTATAATAGACTTGGCGCCTGTAGACATGACCTGTATTATAATAGACCTGGTCTTTATTATAATATACATGGCCTGTATTATAATAGACCTGGTCTTTATTATAATAGACCTGGCCTGTATTATAATAGACCTGGCCTGTATTATACTAGACATGGTCTGTATTATAATAGACCTTGCCTGTATTATAATAGACCTTGCCTGTATTATAATAGACCTGGCCTGTATTATAATAGACCTGGTCTGTATTATAATAGACNNNNCCTGTATTATACTAGACCTGGCCTGTAGACATGGCCTGTATTATAATAGACATGGCCTGTATTATAATAGACCTGGCCTGTATTATAATAGAACTGGTTTGAATTATAATATACATGGTCTGTATTATAATAGACCTGGCCTGTATTATAATAGACCTGGCCTGCATTACAATTGATCAGGCCTGTATTATAATACACCTGGTCTGTATTATAAAATACCTGGACTGTATTATAATAGACCTGGCCTGTAGTATAATAGACCTGGCCTGTATTACAATATTCCTGGCCAGTTTTATAATAGACATGGTCTATATAATAATAGACCTGCCTTTTGTTATAATAGACCTGGCCTGTATTATAATAGATCAGGCCTGTATTATAATAGACCTGGCCTGTATTATAATAGACCTGTCCTGTATTATAATAGACCTGTCCTGTATTATAATAGACCTGACCTGTAATATACTACACCTGGCCTGTAGACCTGGCCTGTATTATAATAGACATGGCCTGTATTATACCAGACATTGCCTGTAATATACTAGACCTGGCCTGTAGACCTGGCCTGTATTATAATATTCATGGCCTGTATTTTAATATACCTGGTCTGTTTTGTAATAGACCTGGCCTGTATTATACTAGACCTGGCCTGTAGACCATCCCTGTATTATAATAGACCTGGCCTGTATTATAATAGACCTGGTCTTTATTATAATAGACCCTGCCTGTATTATAATAGAACTGGCCTGTATTACAATAGACTTGGCCTGTAGACCAGGCCTGTATTATAATAGACCTGAACTGTATTATAATAGACCTGGCTTGTAGACCAGCCCTGTATTATAATAGATCTGGCCTGTATTATAATAGACCTTGCCTGTATTATAATAGACCTGACTTGTATTATAATAGACCTGGCCTGTACACCTGACCTGTATTATAATAGACCTGGTCTTTTTTATACTAGACCTGGCCTGTATTATAATAGACCTTGCCTGAATTATAATAGATCAGGAATGTATTATAATAGACCTGGTCTGTATTATAAAAGACCTGGCCTGTATTATAATAGAACTGGTTTGAATTATAATAGACCTGGCCTGTATTATAAAATACCTGGCCTGTATTACAATATTCCTGGCCGGTATTATAATAGACCTGGCCTGTAGTATAATAGACCTGGCCTGTATTACAATA
>NW_019947883.1:9115-10190 GCF_002910315.2 Salvelinus sp. IW2-2015
ACCTGGCCTGTAGACCTGGCCTGTATTATACTAGAGCTGGTCTGTATTATAATAGACCTTGCCTGTATTATAATAGACCTGGCCTGTATTATAATAGACCTGGTCTGTATTATAATAGACCTGACCTGTATTATACTAGACCTGACCCGTATTATAATAGACCTGGCGCCTGTAAACCAGGTCTGTATTATAATAGACCTGGTCTGTATTATAATAGACCTGGTCTGAATTATAATAGACCTGGCCTGTATTATAATAGACCTGACCCGTATTATAATAGACCTGGCGCCTGTAGACCAGGCCTGTATTATAATAGATCTGGCCTGTATTTTAATAGACATGGCCTGTATTATAATAGACCTGGCCTGTATTATAAAAGATCTGGACTGTAGACATGACCTGTATTATAATATTCCTGGTCTTTATTATAATAGACCTGGCCTGTATTATAATATACCTGGCCTGTATTATACTAGACATGGCCTGTAGATCTGGCCTGTATAATAATAGACCTGGCCTGTAGACCTGGCCTGTATTATACTAGACCTGGTCTGTAGTATAATAGACCTTGCCTGTATTATAATAGACCTGGTCTGTATTATAATAGACCTGACCTGTATTATACTAGACCTGACCCGTATTATAATAGACTTGGCGCCTGTAGACCAGGCCTGTATTATAATAGATCTGGCCTGTATTATAATAGACCTGGCCTGTATTATAATAGACCTGGCCTGTATTATAAAAGATCTGGCCTGTAGACATGACCTGTATTATAATATTCCTGGTCATTATTATAATAGACATGGCCTGTATTATAATAGACCTGGCCTGTATTATAATAGACCTGGCCTGTATTATACTAGACATAGCCTTTAGATATGGCCTGTATAATAATACACCTGGCCTGTAGACCTGGCCTGTATTATACTAGACCTGGTCTGTATTATAATAGACCTTGCCTGTATTAGAATAGACCTGGCCTGTATTATAATAGACCTGGTCTGTATTATAATAGACCTGACCTGTATTATACTAGACCTGGCCTGTAGACCTGCCCTGTATTATAATAGAC
>NW_019947883.1:18137-19200 GCF_002910315.2 Salvelinus sp. IW2-2015
CTATTGTAAAGTGGCTGTTCCACTGGATGTCATAAGGTGAATGCACCAATTTGTAAGTCGCTCTGGATAAGAGCGTCTGCTAAATGACTTAAATGTAAATGTAAATGTATTATAATAGATCAGGCCTGTATTGTAAAAGACCTGGACTGTAGACCTGGCATGTATTATAATAGACCTGCCCTGTATTATAATAGACCTGGCCTGTATTATAATATACATGGTCTGTATTATAATAGACCTGGCCTGTAGACCTGGCCTGTATTATAATAGACCTGGCCTGTACTATAATAGACCTGGCCTGTATTATAATAGACCTGGTCTCTATTATAATTACCTGGCCTGTAGACCTGGCCTGTATTATAATAGACCTTTTCTGTATTATAATAGACCTGGCCTTTATTATAAAAGATCAGGTCTGTATTATAATAGACCTGGCTTGTATTATAATAGATCAGGCCTGTATTATAATAGACCTGGCCGGTATTATAATAGACCTGGCAGGTATTATAATAGACCTGGCCTGTAGACCTGGTCTGTATTATAATAGACCTGATCTGTATTATAATAGACGTGGCCTTTATTATAATAGACCTGGTCTGTATTAATATATACCTAGTCTGTTTAATAATAGACCTGTCCTGTATTATAATACATCAGGCCTGTATTGTAATATACCTGGTCTGTATTATACCAGAACTGGCCTATATAATAACATACCTGGCCTGATGACCTGGCATGTATGATAATAGACCTGGCCTGTATTATAATATACCTGGTCTGTATTATAATAGACCTGGCCTGTATTATAATAGACCTGGTCTTCAATTTAATAGACCTGGTCTGTATTATAATAGACCTGGACTGTAAATCTGGCCTGTATTATAATAGACCTGGCCTGTATTATAATAGACATGGCCTGTAATATAATAGACCTCGCCTGTATTATAATAGACCTGGCCTGTTGACCTGGCATGAATTATAATAGACCTGGCCTGTATTATAATAGACTTGGCCTGTTTTATAATAGACCTGTCGTGTATAATAATAGACCTGACCTGTAGAC
>NW_019947883.1:24791-25805 GCF_002910315.2 Salvelinus sp. IW2-2015
TAGACCTGGCCTGTATTATAATACACTTGAACTGTATTATAATATACCTGGTCTGTATAATAATAGACCTGGTCTGTAATATAATAGACCTGATCTGTAGACCTGTCCGGTATTATAATAGACCTGGCCTGTATTATAATTGACCTGGCCTGTATTATAATAGACCTGTCCTGTATTATAATAGACCTGGCCTGTATTTTAATAGTCCTGGCCTGTTTAATAATAGACCTGGCCTGTAATATAATAGACCTGGTCTGTATTATAATAGACATATCCTGTATTATACTAGACCTGGCGTATATTATGCTAGACCTGGCCTGTAGACCTGTCCTGTTTAATAGTAGACCTGGCCGGTATTATAATAGACCTGGCCTGTATTATAATAGACATGACCTGTATTATAATAGACCTGGCGTGTATTATGCTAGACCTGGCCTGTAGACCTGTCCTGTTTAATAGTAGACCTGGCCGTTATTATAATAGACCTGGTCTGTAGACCTGACCTGTATTATAATAGACCTGGTCTGTATTATAATAGACCTGGCCTGTATTATACTAGACCTGGCCTGTAGACCTGGCCTGTATTATAATATACCTTGCCTGTTTTAAAATAGACCTGGACTGTATTATAATATACCTGGCCTGTATTTTAATAGCACTGGCCTGTATTATAGTAGACCTGGCCTGTATAATAATAGACCTGACCTGTAAACACTTCCTGGTGTTAAAACTACTATATGAGGTGTTATTGCATAACACCATAGGTGTCAACTATTAACACTTCCTGGTGTTAAAACTACTATATGAGGTGTTATTGCATAACACCATAGGTGTCAACTATTAACACTTCCTGGTTAAAACTACTATATGAGGTGTTATTGCATAACACCATTGGTGTCAACTATAAACACTTCCTGGTGTTAAAACTACTATATGAGGTGTTATTGCATAACACCATTGGTGTCAACTATTAACACTTCCTGGTTAAAACTACTATATGAGGTGTTATTGCAT
>NW_019947884.1:0-7027 GCF_002910315.2 Salvelinus sp. IW2-2015
AGTATAATATAACTCTCAGTATATATAACTCTTCAGTATATATATATCCTCAGTATATATAACTATTCAGTATATATAACTCTTCAGTATATATAACTCTCAGTATATATAACTCTTCAGTAATATATAAACTCTCAGTATAATAACTCTTCAGTATATATAACTCTTCAGTATATATAACTCTTCAGTATATATAGCTGCTCAGTATATATAACTCTTCAGTATATATAACTCTTCAGTATATATACTCCTAGTATATATAATCCTCAGTATATATAACTATTCGTATATATAACTCCTCAGTATATATAACTCTTCAGTATATATACTCTTCAGTATATATAACTCTTCAGTATGATATAGCTGCTCAGTATATATAACTCTTCAGTATATATAACTTCAGTATATATAGCCGCTCAGTAATATATAGCTGCTCAGTATATATAATATCTTCAGTATATAGCTGCTCAGTATATATAGCTGCTCAGTATATATAACTCTTCAGTATATATAACTCTTCAGTATATATAACTCTTCAGTATATATAACTCTTCAGTATATATACTCTTCAGTATATATAGCTGCTCAGTATATAGAACTCTCAGTATATATAACTCTTCAGTATATATAACTCTTCAGTATATATAACTCTTCAGTATATATAACTCTTCAGTATATATAACTCTCGGTATATATAGCTGTTCAGTATATATAACTCTTCAGTATATATAGCTGTTCAGTATATATAACTCCTCAGTATATATAGCTGTTCAGTAATATATAACTCCTCAGTATATATAGCTGTTCAGTATAATATAACTCCTCAGTATATATAGCTGTTCAGTATATATAACTCCTCAGTATATATAGCTGCTCAGTATATATAACTCTTCAGTATATATAACTCTTCAGTATATATAACTCTCAGTATATAGAACTCTTCAGTATATAGAACTCTTCAGTATATATAACTCCTCAGTATTAATAGCTGCTCAGTATATATAACTCTTCAGTATATATAACTCTTCAGTATATATAACTCTCAGTATATATAACTCTTCAGTATATATAACTCTTCAGTATATATAACTCTCAGTATATATAACTCTTCAGTATATTTCACTCCTCAGTATATAGAACTCTTCAGTATATAGAACTCTTCAGTGTATATAGCTGCTCAGTATATATAACTCTTCAGTATATATAACTCTTCAGTATATATAAGTCTTCAGTGTATATAGCTGCTCAGTATATAATACTCTTCAGTATATATAGCTGCTCAGTATATAGAACTCTTCAGTATATATAACTCTTCAGTATATATAGCTGCTCAGTATATATAACTCTTCAGTATATATAACTCTTCAGTATATAGAACTCTTCAGTATATAGCTGCTCAGTATGTGTCTGTGTCTTTCGGAGGATGTGGAATAAACAGGAGAACAGTGGATCTGTGTAGATTGGACAATAACGTCATCTTCTTCATGGTTATTTTCTACTACAGGTGCGTATCAGGGAGGCCACGGGGCTGCCTCTCAACCTGTCAACTTCGTCTTCTGCCAGTACACCTTCTGGGAGGGGGCGGAGCCTACGGTGGCCCCGCCCATGGTCAGCCCAGACACGCCACCACGCCTCGCTCCCCCGACGCCCAGTTCACCGTCCGCTTCGACCACTGCAAGGTAGGGAACATAGGGTTACAACATTATGGAGAATTTCCTAAAATTCCCAGGTTTTACAGAAATCCCAATTGGAGAATCTAGATTTCCTCCTGATTACTTCCTGATTTCGGGACTCTTCAACTGGGATTTCTGGAAAACCAATGAATTTTGGAAAAGTTATTTCACATCATCCTCTGCTGGCTGTCACTGACACTGACGCTGAGGATTCTGGTTGAATATGTCTGCATCCCAAATGGCACTCTGTTCCCTATACAGTTGACTACTTTAGACCAGGGCCCATGTCACCATTATTCTCATGTTTCTGCTCATCGTTGATGTTTCATATAGTATCTCTCTGTGTTTAGGAGTATGTGATCTGCTCATCGTTGATGTTTGATTATAGTATCTCTCTGTGTTTAGGAGTATGTGATCTGCTCATCGTTGATGTTTCATATAGTATCTCTCTGTGTTTAGGAGTATGTGATCTGCTCATCATTGATGTTTGATATAGTATCTCTGTGTTTAGGAGTATGTGATCTGCTCATCGTTGATGTTTCATATAGTATCTCTCTGTGTTTAGGAGTATGTGATCTGCTCATCGTTGATGTTTGATATAGTATCTCTGTGTTTAGGAGTATGTGATCTGCTCATCGTTGATGTTTCATATAGTATCTCTCTGTGTTTAGGAGTATGTGGTCCATGTGACAGAGGAGTTTTTAGGTTCATCGCAGACGGGGCGCTGGCCATCGGGTGTGGGGTCACCGCTGTGCCGGGAACGGACGCTCTCTCTGGGAGCTGGACGCACTGCTGGCCAAGACACGCACACTACGAGACAGGTACACACACCGTGTGTAGAGCACATACATATTGTGTGTGTATAATCTCAAGGATACATAAAGGCATGCAACACACACACTCACCCGTCACTTGCTTGTTGTGTGTAAGTAAGGGCCTGTAAGTAAGCATTTGACGTTAAGGTCTACACTGCTGTATTCAGCGCATGTGACAAATAAATGTGTGACAAATAAGTCCCATGTGATTTGTCCCTGCAGGTGGAGTGAGGTGTCTCGTCGTATTGAGCTGTGGGTTTCTATCCAGGAGCTGAATGAGCAGGGGACTACTCTGATGTAGGATGCAGCTGGAAGACATCGGTACTGGAGGAGTGTTCCAGCTCAGACAGGTAACAGGACAGGGAGGACATCAGCCTGGAGGAGTGTTCCAGCTCAGACAGGTAACAGGACAGGGAAGGACATCAAACTGGGGGAGTGTTCCAGCTCAGACAGGTAACAGGAGGGAAGGACATCAGACTGGAGGAGTGTTCCAGCTCAGACAGTAACAGGACAGGGAAGGACATCAGACTGGAGGAGTGTTCCAGCTCAGACAGGTAACAGGACAGGGAAGGACATCAAACTGGGGGAGTGTTCCAGCTCAGACAGGTAACAGGACAGGGAAGACATCAGACTGGAGGAGTGTTCCAGCTCAGACAGTAACAGGACAGGGAAGGACATCAGACTGGAGGAGTGTTCCAGCTCAGACAGGTAACGGACAGGGAAGGACATCGGTACTGGAGGAGTGTTCCAGCTCAGACAGGTAACAGACAGGGAAGGACATCAGACTGGAGGAGTGTTCCAGCTCAGACAGGTAACAGGACAGGGAAGGACATAAACTGGGGAGGTTCCAGCTCGAACAGGTAACAGGACAGGGAAGGACATCAGACTGGAGGAGTGTTCCAGCTCAGACAGGTAACAGGACAGGGAAGGACATCAGACTGGAGGAGTGTTCCAGCTCAGACAGGTAACAGGACAGGGAAGGACATCAAACTGGGGAGTGTTCCAGCTCAGACAGGTAACAGGACAGGGAAGGACATCAAACTGGGGAGTGTTCCAGCTCAGACAGGTAACAGGATAGGGAAGGACATCAGACTGGAGAGTGTTCAGCTCAGACAGGTAACAGGACAGGGAAGGACATCAAACTGGGGGAGTGTTCCAGCTCAGACAGGTAACAGGATAGGGAAGGACATCAGACTGGAGGAGTGTTCCAGCTCAGACAGGTAACAGGCACGGGAAGGACATCAAACTGGGGAGTGTTCCAGCTCAGACAGGTAACAGGACAGGGAAGGACATCAGACTGGAGGAGTGTTCCAGCTCAGACAGGTAACAGGACAGGGAAGGACATCAAACTGGGGGAGTGTTCCAGCTCAGACAGGTAACAGGACAGGGAAGGACATCAGACTGGAGGAGTGTTCCAGCTCAGACAGGTAACAGGACAGGGAAGCATCAAACTGGGGGAGTGTTCCAGCTCAGACAGGTAACAGGACAGGGAAGGACATCAGACTGGAGGAGTGTTCCAGCTCAGACAGGTAACAGGACAGGGAAGGACATCAGACTGGAGGAGTGTTCCAGCTCAGACAGGTACAGGACAGGGAAGGACATCAGACTGGAGAGTGTTCCAGCTCAGACAGGTAACAGGACAGGGAAGGACTCAGACTGGAGAGTGTTCCAGCTCAGACAGGTAACAGGACAGGGAAGGACATCAGACTGGAGGAGTGTTCCAGCTCAGACAGGTAACAGGACAGGGAAGGACATCAGACTGGAGGAGTGTTCCAGCTCAGACAGGTAACAGGACAGGGAAGGACATCAGACTGGAGGAGTGTTCCAGCTCAGGACAGGTAACAGGACAGGGAAGGACATCAGACTGGAGGAGTGTTCCAGCTCAGACAGGTAACAGGACAGGGAAGGACATCAGACTGGAGGAGTGTTCCAGCTCAGACAGGTAACAGGAACAGGGAGGGACTTCAGACTGGAGGAGTGTTCCAGCTCAGACAGGTAACAGGACAGGGAAAGACATCAGACTGGAGGAGTGTTCCAGCAACATTTAAAGGGACATTTCACTCATAAAAGTATAGTTTGTCAGATGTTTTCAGCCTTGAAAGTCGACGTCCCACGACATCGGTTGTGTAGATCCAGTTATATGCCTCGTTGACTCAATCCCCAAATGAATTGGAAAAGATGAGCGCCGTCTAATTTCCCGGTTTTCTTCTGTGTTTATCTTCATTGTAATTGGCCGTCTGTATGTTAAGCAGGTTATATGGATGGTGTGTGTGTTGTCAGGGTCACTCGCGCAGGCTGCAGGTGTGTGTGAAGCAGGTCAGGACTCTGGGACTCTGCCTCTGCTGGTGGAGGCTGTTCTGTCTGTCTCTATCGGCTGTGTGTCAGCACGCTCCACCAAGCTACAGAGAGCCCTGGACAGCTACCAGGTCAGTGTCACACACACACTATTACACACACACACACACACACACACACACAACACACACCACTACACAATCAACACACACACACACACACACACCACTACACAATCACACACACACACACTATCACACCAACACCCACTACAACACACACACACACCACTACACAATCACACACACACCACACACACACACAACACACACACACACACACACACACACACACTAACACACACACACACACACACACACACACACACTATCACACACACACACACTCACACACACACACCACACACACCACTACACAATCACACACACAACACTATCACACACACACCACTACACACACACACACCACTACACAATCACACACACTCACACACACTATCACACACACACCACTACTACACACACACACACACCACTACACACACACCACCACTACACAATCACACACACACCACTACACAATCACAAACAGCATATTTCTATAATAAGTTTGTGAGAGATGTGGCAATGTTGTATATCAGATTTGCTTCCTCTTTATAATATACAACTGTGGTGTTATATGTAATGTATTGGTCAAGGAGACTCGTGTGGTGGTGATGGAGGTGGTGGTGGTGGTGGTGGTAGTGGTGTTGGTGTGGTGGTTAGTGGTAGTGATGGTGATTAGACGGTGGTGGTGATAGTGATGGTGGTGGTAGTGATGGTGGTGGTGGTGGTAGTGATGGTGGTGGTGGTGGTGTGGTGATGGTGGTAGTGATGGTGGTGGTGGTGAGGGGTGATGGTGGTGATGGTGGTGGAGTGATGGTGGTGGTAGTGATGGTGGTGGTGGTGGTGGTAGTGATGGTGGTGGTAGTGATGGTGGTGGTGGTGATGGTGGTGGTGGTGGGTGGTAGTGATGGTGGTGGTAGTGATGGTGGTGGTAGTGATGGTAGTGGTAGTGATGGTGGTGGTAGTGATGGTGGTGGTAGTGATGGTGGTGGTAGTGATGGTGGGGTGGTGATGGTGATGGTGGTGGTGGTGGATGGTGGTGGTGGTGATGGTGGTGGTGGTGTGGTAGTGATGGTGGGTGTAGTGATGGTGGTGGTGTGATGTGGTGGTGGGGTGGTGGTGGTAGTGATGGTGGTGGTGGTGGTAGTGATGGTGATGGTGGTGGTGGTGGTAGTGATGGGGGTTGTAGTGATGGTGGTGGTGGTGATGGTGGGGTGGGGTGATGGTAGTGGTGGTGATGGTGGTAGTGATGGTGGTGGTAGTGATGGTGGTAGTGATGGTGGTGGTAGTGATGGTGGTGGTAGTGATGGTGGTAGTGATGGTGGTGGTGGTGGTGGTGGTAGTGATGTTGGTGATGGTGGTGGTGGTGGTGTGGTGGTGATGGTGGTGTGACTAGCTGTGGTGATTCTGGTTCTGGGCTACTGACATGGCTAAATCATGGGTTGCTGTAAGGCTGTCTGTAAATCTAATGAATGTTGCCAGAATGTATGGGTTCATATTACTGTAACACACACAGAGACACACACACACACCACACCAGGCCCTGGGATGAGACTACAGTTCTACTGCCTAATGGTGGACTGGAGATATCTACAGTATTACAATACTGTACTGTGTATCTGGACATGATGAAATCCTAGCAGTAATCAATCTCTGCATCCTGTAGTTTTCAGATGGAGGATCCTCAGGCTATCATGTCAAAGCTGTCTGGTGTAGGGAAAGAAAGGAGCCAGTCATCAATTATTCCACTGGYGGGAGACATCTGTAGAATGACGGAACCATAGAAATATATTCATCTGCTATGTAGAAAAGTCAACATATTTTTCTGTTGTGTATCAATCGAATCCATTGAGTGATCTGATTAGGCTGTCCTCTAGTTGGACWACAATTTTTCACCTTAAGTTGACTACAGCGTTTCCGCTGCAGCCATTTTAGCTGTGGCGCTYCGCCACACCAAAATCGTTGCTGCCACGCCCCCCAAAAAAATATGTAACATAAAACAAATATTTCTGCTGAGGCGAACTTTGAAGAGGCTAGAACATTCTACATTCACTTTTCCTCTTCAAGCAAAACGAGTCATGAATAGAATCTATGTACAGTTGATGTCAGAAGTTTACAT
>NW_019947884.1:13832-19200 GCF_002910315.2 Salvelinus sp. IW2-2015
GATCCTAACTGACCTAAGACAGGGAAATTTTACTTGGATTAAATATCAGGAATTGTGAAAACCCTGAGTTTAAATGTATTTGGCTAAGGTGTATGTAAGCTTCCGACTTCAATTGTACCTCGTCGGCTTGTTGTTGTGTGTTCTATGTGAGAAAGAAATTATGCTCGAAAAGCATTCAAGTTACGAGTGCCATAGGGAGGGAAACATGCATACTGACAAGCAGTTAATYCACAACAATTATTTTAATCATGGGGGAAACAGTAGATTCATTGGCTTTTATTAAAGAGAGGAGGGTCCCAGCTTTCCATTCTTACTTTATTTATTTCTCAACTCCTAAACATGCGTCCACCCTGCTTCAAAATCATGTTTTGGGAGTGATTTTTTTTTTTTTATGAGACAGATTACACTTTTAGAGTAGTGGCAACCAGGGAAAATGGTGACTTGAAGTGGTTTCTGTGAGAAGTACAGGCAGGGGGTGCGTTACCCCGGATGATGGTTTACCCCACGTTACCCTAACAGATAAGCCTACATTATATGGGACATCAAATGCATCATTAGGATGCTATCTAGTTAAAAGATCACATCTGAGATCTAGCTAGTGATTAGACCAATAGGGGAAATGCAGATAGACAACCCCATGCTTCAGCCTAGTTATTTATAGCCACCATGCTGCATCAGTTGGGCTACAGGTGATCATGCCTATTGCTAATAGCATGCCTGATAGTATGGACTAGAGGTCGACCGATTATGATTTTTCAACGCCGATACCGATTATTGGAGGACCAAAAAAAGCCGATGCCGATTATTATATATATATTTGTAATAATGACAATTATAACAATACTGAATGAACAATGAACACTTTTATTTTAACTTAATATAATACATCAATATAATCAATTTAGTCTCAAATAAATAATGAAACATGTTCTACACGACTTCTGAACTGATTAATGATAACAACTGCGCAAGTACCAAATACAACCTACTACCTTCTAGCCTTTCCCGCTTACCCGTGTGGGCCTACCCCCTTCTAGTCTCCTTCTTACCGGGAGCTCTTATGAGTGTTCTCAGGTGAGGAGGTAACCTGTAAATAAAGGTAAGAACCGAAGAAGGGGAGACGAGATAAGAGGACCCCACTATCTCCTTCTAGCGCTTCCTGTCTTCCTAACCCCCCCACTCCTCTAGCCTCCTACCCTCCTAACCCCCTCTAGTCTCCCTGGTCTCCGTACCTACCCTCTAGTTCCGTTCTCCTACCCCGCCTATCTCCTCTAGTCTCCTGTTCGCGTACTCCCATACTCACTCTGAGCCTTGCCTAGTGCGTCCTACCGCCTACTATAATCTAGCTAGTACCTACCCTGTCTGCGCTTCATCGCTGGCTTTCCTGCTAGCTCGCCTAGTCTCCTACCCGACCCTAGCTACCCCTAGCCTCTACTCTCGCTGTCTCGCTACCTACCTTCTAGTTATTCCTGTCTGCTACCCCTTTATCCTATCCTTCTCCTAGAGGACCGTCTGCCCCGTCGTCCTACCCCTACTCCTCTAGCTCCTGTCTCCTACCACCTACTGTCTACTGTCTAAGTCTCCTACCCGCCCTGTCTCTCCTGATCCTGCCTCGCTAGTCTCCTGATCTCCTACCCACTGCCTACTCGCTAGACCATCTCTAGTCTCACTGTCTTCCTACCCCCTACTTCTCTAGTCTCTGCTGTCTCCTACCCCTACTCCTCTAGTCTCTCTTCTCTCTACCCCCTACTCCTCTAGTCTCCTGTCTCCTGACCCGCCTACTCTCTAGTCTCCTGTCTCCTACCCCTGCTCCCTAGTCCTGTTCTCCTACCCTACTCCTCTAGTCTCCTGTCTCCTACCCCCTGTCCTACTCTCTACCTGTTCCTACCCCTACTCCATCTAGTTCCTACCCCTGTTGCCTAGCCTCTCTAGTCTCCTGTTTCCTACCCCCTACTCTCTAGTCTCCTGTCTCCTACCACCTACTCCTCTAGTCCTGTTCCTACCCTACTCCTCTAGCCTCCTGTTCCTACCCCCTACTCCTCTAGCTCCTGTCTCGCTACACCCCTACTCCTTCTAGTCTTTTCCTGTCTCCTACCCGCCTACCCCTCTAGTCTCCTTTCCTACCCCACTACGCTCTGTGCTCCTGTCTCCTACCCCCTCTACTCCTCTTAGTCTCCTGTCTCCTACCCCCTACTCCTCTAGCCTCCTGTCTCCTAGCCGCCCTACCCCTTTAGTCTCGCTGTCTCCTACCCCCTACTCCTCTAGTCTCCTAGCTCCCCCTCTAGCTCTGTGTCTCCTACCTCTCTTAGTCTCCTGTCTCCTACCCACCTACTCCTCTAGTCTTCGCTGTCTCCTACCCGCCTAGCTCCGTTCCTACGCCTTAACTCTGTCTTCCTACCCCCTACTGCCTCTTGCCTGCCTGTCTCACTACCAACCTACTCCTCTAGCTCCTGTCTCCTACCCCTACTCCTCTAGTCTCCTGTCTCTACCCCCTACTTCCTCTAGTCCCTGTATCCTACCCCCTACCGCTCTAGTCTCGTCTCTAGTATTCCTAGCCTGTCCTACCCTACCCTCTAGTACGTCCTGTCTCCTACCCCTACTCTCTTAGTCTCCTGTCTCCTACCCCCTACTCTCTAGCTCCTGTCTCCTACCCCTACTCCTCTAGTTCCTGTCTTCTACCCTGTTCCTACCTCTCTGTCTCTGCCCTCTCCTACCCCCTACTCCTCTAGTCTCCTGTCTCCTACCCCCTACTCCTCCTAGTCTCTGTCTCCTACCTGCCTACCTACTCTTAGGCTCCTGCTCCTACCCCTACTCCTCTAGTCTCTCCCCCCCTGTTTCCTACCTCTCTAGTCTCCTGTCTGCTACCCCCTACTTCTCTAGTCTTCCTGTCTCGCTAGCCCCCTACTCCTCCTAGTCTCAGCTGTCTCCTACCCCTACTCCTCTAGTCTCCTGTCTCCTACCCCTGCTACTCTCTAGTCTGTCGGCTCTCCTACCCCCCCGTTTCCTACCTACTCTAGTCTCCTGTCTCCCTACCCCCTACTTGCCTCCTAGCCTCTGTCTCCTACCCCTACTCTCTAGTCTCCTGTCTCCTACTCCCTGTTTCCTACCTCTCTAAGCCTCCTGTCTCCTACCCCCTACTCCTCTAGTGCTCCTGTCTCCTACCCCCCCTGTTTCCTACTCTCTAGTCTCCTGTCTCCTACCCCCTACTCTCTAGTCTCCTGTCTCCTACCCCCTACTCCTCTAGTCTCCTGTTCTCCTACCGCTACTCCTCGTAGCCTCTGTCTCCTACCCCTCTCTCTGTCTCCTAGCTCTCTCTATCCTTCCCTACTTCCTTAGTCCGTCCTACCCCCTGTTTCTACTCTCTGTCTTCCTGTTCCTACCTCTCCTATCTCCTCCGTTTCCTACGTCGGTCTCCTGTTCCTACCCCTACTCCTTAGCCTCTGTCTCCTACCCTACTCCTCTAGTCTCCTGTCTCCTACCCCCTACTCCTCTAGCCTCCTGTCTCCTACCCCCTTACCCCGCTAGTCTCCTGTCTTCCTACCCCCTACTCCTCTACCTCCTGTCTCTACCCCTCTACCCTCTAGCTTCTGTCTCCTACCCCCTCTCCTTAGTCTCTGTCTCCTACCCCCTACTCCTCTAGTCTCCTGTACTCCTACCCCTCCTGTTTTCCTGACACTCTCTAGTCTCCTGTCTCCTACGCCCTAGCTCCTCTACGTCTCCTACCCCCCTGTTTTCCTTCACTCTCTAGTCTCCTGTTCCTACCCCCTACTCCTCTAGCCTCCTGTCTCCTTCCCCTACTCCTCTAACTCCGTCCTACCCCCTACTCCTCTAGTTCTCCGTCTCCTACCCCTACTCCTTAGCTCTCCTACCCCTACCCCTCTAGTCTCTGTCTCCTACCCCTCTCCTCTAGCTCCCCCTACCCCTACTCCTCTAGCTCCGCTCCTACCCCCTACTCCCTAGTCTCCTGTCTCCTACCCCCTACTCCTTACCTCTGTCCCTACCCCTACCCTCTAGTCTCCTGTCTCCTACCCCTACTCCTCTAGCTCCGTCTCCACCCCCTACCCCTCTAGTCTCTCCTACCCCTACTCCTCTAGCTCCTATCTCCTGACCCCTACTCCCTGTCCTTCTCCTACCCCCCCTGTTCCTACCTCCTCTAGTCCGTCTCCTACCCCCTACTCCTCTGCCTCCTGTTCCACCCCCTACCCCTCTAGTCTCTTCTCCTCCCCCTATCTCCTGTCTCCTACCCCGTGACTCCTAGTCTCCTGTCTCCTACCCCCTACTCCTCTACCCTCCTGTCTCCTACCCCTACTCTCTAGCCTCCTGTCTCCGTACCCTACTCCCTAGTCTCCTGTCTCTACCCCCTACTCCTCTGACCTCCTGTCTCCTTACCCCTACCCCTCTAGTCTCCATGTCTTCCTTACCCCCTACTCCTCTAGCTCCTGTTCTACCCCTACCCCTATAGTCTCCTTGTCTCCGTACCCCTACTCCTCTAGTCTCCTGTCTCCTACCCCCTTACTCCTCATTCCTTCTCCGTTTCGCCACCCCCTGCGCACCCTTCTTAGTGGCGCCCACAGTCTGCAAGCACATGACCAGAAGCTGGTTTCCATCCATCATGCCTCGTCATCATCATTGCAGTAGTTAGGGTTTAACATTTCTGGAAATCTAAAACAATTCCAAGGTTTCCAGAAATCCCAGTGGACGATGCCTGGATTTCCTGTTTATTCAATCTGGAAAACCTAGGATTTTTGTTTTTTAAGTTATGGAATGTTGCTACCCTTCTCTGTAGTAGGAGCAGCACCATCCATCATGCAGCAGCAGTAGCAGCAGCAGCGCAGCAGCAGCAACAGACTGAGAGTTACAGTATTAGCCTGATAACTATCCATATCTCCATCCTCCTCTCCTCTGGCAGGACAGAATACAGCACGTACAGTAACACTCAGTCAGACAGGCAGACAGACAGACAGACAAGTAGTAGTAGCTAACACACCTCTCCACTGTCTGCAATAGCGCTCGTGGATAAGAGGCGTCTGCTAATTGACCAAAATGTCCAATGTAAATCACTAAACTCTGGGTAAGGGTCAGTGGCACTGGAGATGTCACTGGCTGACTAACACATGGTTCTATTTCCTGCTGGAAAAGTGTGTAAGCAGTGGGGGAAAAGGCTGCTTCTCCGTCCTTCTACATAAAAATGACCTCCCAGATCATTTGTATGTAGAATGACTGAGAGCTCAGTTCTGTTGACTTTTAAAGGACATTGTACTCCAAATGAATGAGAAAAAAATATATTTAACCTTTATTTAACCAGGAAGGGCTCATTTAGATTTAAAATCTCTTTTTTTCAAGAGCGTCATTATTTAAACCAAATTGT
>NW_019947885.1:0-1141 GCF_002910315.2 Salvelinus sp. IW2-2015
GGGGGTTATTTTCCATCACACCACACTCCGAGGGCCCTCACCTCCTCCCTGTAGGCCGTCTCGTCGTTGTTGGTAATCAAGCCTACCACTGTAGTGTCATCCGCAAACTTGATGATTGAGTTGGAGGCGTGCAGGACCACGCAGTCTTGGGTGAACAGGGAGTACAGGAGAGGGCTGAGAACGCATCCTTGTGGGACCCCAGTGTTGAGGATCAGCGGGGTGGAGATGTTGTTTCCTACCCTCACCACCTGGGGGCGGCCCGTCAGGAAGTCCAAGACCCAGTTGCACAGGGCGGGGTCGAGACCCAGTGTCTCGAGCTTAATGACGAGTTTAGAGGGTGCTATGGTGTTAAATGCTGAGCTGTAGTCGATGAACAGCATTCTCACATTCTTACATAGGTATTCCTCTTGTCCAGATTGGTTAGGGCAGTGTGCAGTGTGATTGCGATTGCGTCGTCTGTGGACCTATTGGGGCGGTAAGCAAATTGGAGTGGGTCTAGGGTGACAGGTGGGGTGGAGGTGATATGATCCTTGACTAACCTCTCAAAGCACATCATGTTGATAGAAGTGAGTGCTACGGGGCAGATAGTCGTTTAGCTCAGCGGGAGAAACCGCTGAAACTGAGAAGCAGATATTTTGGCAGACTGATGAAAGCAAAGATTTTCTTTGATATATTCAGATATGTGGGTGACGACTCAGTGTAACCTGCTGCCACGAGTTGACAAGTTAACAGACCAAACCCGTTTTTACTTTGGATGAGAAACTCCCTTTTTAAGCTTCAACTTTAATATTTATTTTTATATAAATTGATATTCATACTTAATGTCTTTTCCCAAGTGGTAATTTCAGTAATACTGTATTTCCACAGGATAGTATGGCTTACTTCCCTTTATAGAAACATTTGTCACCGTTATCTAATGTGCAATGATCCTTCCAACTAAAGCTTCCAAACATTATTTATGCATCACACCGCCATGATTTAAATACTTAATGGATAGTAGTCCTAGCACTGCTCTGGAATTCATATTTCAGTGTTCAGTGTTCAGTGTTATACCATAAACCCATCAAACACAATAAATTAAAGACTTACGCTCCACACACTGTTCTGCTCTCTCTCTCTTTTTTCTCTCTCTCTCTTTCTC
>NW_019947885.1:3012-5642 GCF_002910315.2 Salvelinus sp. IW2-2015
CACAGCAGCACCAGAGTCGTTTTGGTTTCTAAAGAGGCTGTTGAGTCTAAGTTTTGAACAGTGTTCAGCTGTAGTTTATTAAATGTAAAATGTGAGCTCAACAAAACCAGATACAACTCTAGTCATCAATAGAGCAGAGACAACATACCCTATCAGCTACCTCTCGCTAGGTCCCGGTTCAGTCGCCGATATGTTGTTGAAGCTTCTTATGAAAGACTACTTCAAAACCAAATGGTACATTGTAAAAAAAAAAAGTATATGGAGTGTTCGTTAAAGGGTATTTATAAACCAAAAATGAATGGAGAGCGGGTTTTTTTTTATACTGTGAGTGCGGTTGGCKAAGACCGCTCGGTGAGTAATGAGTGGGATTTCCGGCCCTTCAACTCAGCTCACGTACTCTGGCTCCAATACAACACGGAAGTTAGAAAACAGAGAGCTGGTGAATGTATGGAGGGTCAAGATTTGTTGAGGAGAGTGTGTGAAACCGATGTTGACGTGCTGCTGATAACAGAGTAGCTTACTCCACTGTTGTATAAACATCTCCAGGGTGATCAACGGAAACAGGATGCACCTGAGCTCAACTTTGTGACACATAGCAAAGGGTCTGAATACTTATGGAAATTTGGTATGTTTTTTTTATTTTTAATACAGTTGCAAAAATTCTAAAAAAAACTGTTGTTGCTCTTAATTGTGTGGTATTGTGTGTAGATAGATGTTTTATTCAACTTTTATTTATCTAGGCAAGTCAATTAAGAACAAAATCTTATTTACAATGACGGCCTACTGGGAAACAGTGGGTTAGCTGCCTTGTTCAGGGGCAGAACGTCACGACTTCCGCCGAAGTCGGTCCCTCTCCTTGTTCGGGCGGCGTTCGGCGGTCGACGTCACCGGTCTTCTAGCCATCGCCGATCCACCTTTCATTTTCCATTTGTTTTGTCTTGTTTTTCCACACACCAACTGGTTTACATTCCCTCATTACTTGTCGTGTATTTAACCCTCTGTTCCCCCCATGGCTGTGTGTGAAATTGTTTGTTGTAAAGTGCTTGTGCACTCTGATTGGTTCGCGACGGGTTATTTTGCTGTTCTGGGTGCCGTTGGTTTTGCATGTTAAACTGCACCGGCTCTGCTCTCCTGCAGCCAGTCACGCACCCCTTACACAGAACAACATATGTTTACCTCGTCAGCTCAGAGATTCAATCCAGCAACCTTTCAGTTACTGGCCCAATGCTCTAACCACTAGGCTACCTAACGCCCCATTATGAGGAAATGTTTTTATTTAATCAATTTTAGGAAAAGTCTAACGTAACAAAATAAGGAAAAAGTCAAGGGGTCAGAACTCTTTCGGAATGTACATTCCTTCCTCAGCTTCAACAAAACTCTCTAGCCTCTAACTTGTTAAGTGGTTAATTTATGTTGGACACACCCACCAATTTGCTACACCTGATCTTAATGAGTACGTGTTCCCATTGAGATGGGATCTGTTTTAATAGACTAAAATGAACAGCTTTGTATGTGTAAAAAAAAACATGTCCTGCTAACTCCATTCTGGTGGAGAAGTGAACTAATTCCATAAACAACAGCAGATTAGAGGCTTGAATCTCACTGATGTCGTGTCACAACAACAATTTCATGTTTGGATGATTCATGACTAAGCATTTCTATCTGTACTTGGAGTCAAAAAAAGTTACCCCAGTATTATTAATAAATGGCTTATTCAAACATTTAGTGAATGTTTCAAAATAACCTCCCAATTTTTCGTTCTCAGAGCGAAAATAAAAACTTCCAGGTAAAAAAAGTTGAAGGAACCAGAGTAAAACGTTCTCATACCTCCCCGCAAACTACAAATACACGTTTCCAGAACAGGCAAAATTTTCACTTCTGTTCTCAAAACGTTTTACCAGACAGGAAAAGTAGYCCTGTTGTGGGCTTCGTCCCCACAACCAAGTCAGTTCACGGCACTTTCTTAATTCTGTGACACTCGCCCTAAACTAAACAAACTAAACTAACTAAACTAACTAACTAAACTAAATGAACTAAATGAACTAACTAAAACTAACTAAACTAACTAACTAACAGAACTAAACAAACTAAATAACTAAACGAACTAAATGAATTAACTTGTAACGTCGTCGGAAAAGGGAGAAGAGGTCCAAGGTGCAGCGTGGTAAGTATTCATAATATTTTAATAAATATGAATAATAATAATAATAATATTTAATAAATACTCTAACAAAACAACAACACGACAAACGAACAGTTCTGTAAGGTGACGAAAAAACACTAAACAGAAAATAATCACCCACAACTCAAAGTGGGGAAAACAGGATACCTAAATATGGTTCTCAATCAGAGACAACGATAGACAGCTGCCTCTGATTGAGAACCACACCCGGCCACACATAGAAATAGACAACATAGAACAGAAACATAGAATGCCCACCCCAACTCACGCCCTGACCAAACCAAAACAGAGACATAAAAAGGATCTCTACGGTCAGGGCGTGACATAACTAAACTAACTAACTAACTGAACTAAACAAATTAAACAAAACAAAACTATAACTAAACTAACTAAACAGCAAACTACCCCGGCTGCTGAGTCCAACTGCTGATCCTGGTCACAGTGAATC
>NW_019947885.1:6167-16601 GCF_002910315.2 Salvelinus sp. IW2-2015
TCTCTCTCCCTCCTCTCTCTGTGTCTCTCTATCCCCTCTCTCTCTCTGTGTCTCTCTCCTTCCCAGCCTCTGACTCTCTCTCTCTCTTTGTGTGTCTCTCGCTTTCTCCCATCCTCTGTGTCTCTCTCTCTCTCGCTCCCCCTCTGTGTGTCTTTCTCCCCCCCTCCTCTCTCTGTCTCCTGACTCTCTCTCCATCCACCACATCACAATAACATACTATGATTGATATTCTGGGTGTGGTTACTGCCAAAATGTTATGTCTGATTCAGCCTTGCCCTAGTTTCTGCTGATATACATTTATATTGTTTGGACTGGGGCAGGTGCCTTAGATATGATCTATGTACCTCAGGGTACCGCTCCAGAATCTAGATAACACATTCAGCCAGTAATCAGCAGTTTGGTCCCTGGCTGACAGACACAAGAGAGGAGGGTCGCGTACCAAATGGAACCCCCATGTCCTGCATACAGTAGTGCACTCGGTCCTATAGGGGTTTGGGTCAAAAGTAGTGCACTATAAAAGGACTAGGGATAAAGTTTTAGTACAAAACTGGAAAAAAAGGTACGCATTTCCACTAAAACCTGTTGAAGGAAATAATTATTTACATTATTTTATTAGGCAAATCAGTTAATTACACATTTTTATTTACAATGACGTCCTACCCCGGACGATACTGGACCAATTGTGCGCCGCCTTATGGAACTCCCAATCACGACCGGATGTGATACAGCCTGGATTCGAACCAAGGGACTGTAGTGACACCGCTTAACACTGAGATGCAGTGCCTTAGACCGCTGCGCCACTCACCTATCGTGACTCAGCGCTCATGACTCACGTCTCACGTTGTACACTCCGAGTCATTAAGTTGATGATACTATTATAGATCATAGCTGAGGTGTTCACGATGCTGACACCCCCAGCATCTCAATTCAAGCACTGTGCCGATGACCGTCATTCATACAAACTTGAATTCAAGTCAAAGGCGCGTGGCAGGAAAGTGCATTGTGTTGGGATGTTTAAAGGATAATTCCGCTTGAGCCTACATCTACTGCGTTCACCATGAATGCTCCTCGTAAGTCAGGGACGTTGTGGATAGCGCAACGTACTTGTCGATAACACGGATGACTTTATCAGGGTCTTCCAGGTCAGCTGACTTTATGAGTCTCGAGAAGAGTAATCCAAAGACAAGCTCTCTTTACCTCACAAGGAAGTGTTTTACCATGTCCTTTACCTGACAGTAACTATGTGAGCTTACTACAGTATTAAAGACACTATGTTCTGGGATTTACTATGGTCTTCTATTTAGAACCCCTTACCTTCTAATGACTCTGGTGTAGCTTGTGAGAGCAAAACATGTCACATGTGGTGGTCCCTGGGAAACATGCCTCAAAACATGCCTCAAAACATGCCTCAAAAAGTAAAAGGGATGAGTGAACAGTCAGCTAAATGAGCAATGGCAGTGATGGACACCCTGAGGACAGCTCCTTCTCTCCCTCAAACACACACACCCTCCTCCTCCTCCACCTCCTCTAGCTCCTGTCCTGTCCTCTCCTCTCCTCTCCTCCTTCCCCATAGGGGTCTGTCACTAAGAAACTTAGTGTCCCTTCTCCATATGGGTCCTGGTCACTTGTATAGTGTCCCTACTCCAATAGGGGTCCTGGTCACTAGGTACAGTAGTGTCCCTACTCCATTTGGGTCCTGGTCACTGTAGTGTCCCTACTCCATATGGTCCTGGTCACTGTAGTTGTCCCTACTCCATTATGGGTCCTATGGTCACTAGACACTGTAGGTCCCACTCCATAGGGGTCCTGTCACTGTAGTGTCCCTAACTCCATATGGATCACTGGTTCACTAGGCACTTAGTGTCCTACTCCATAGGGCCCTTGTCGACAGTAGTGTCCCTACTCCATATGGGTCCTGGTCACTAGGCACTGTAGTGTCCTATCCATCATGGGTCCTTGCACTAGTGGCACTGTAAGTGTCCCTACGCCATATGGGTCCTGGTCACTGTAGTGCCCTACTCATAGGCGTCCTGGTCACTAGGCACTTAGTGTGCCCCTACGCCATATTGGTGTCCTGGTCACTAAAAGGCACGTGTACTGTGTCCCTACGCCATATGGGTCCTTGGGTCACGTAGGGTCCTACTCCATAGGGGGTCCGTGGCTCACTAGGCACTGTAGTGTCCCTACTTCCATTTAGGGGTTCTCTGGTCACTAGGCACTTGTAGTGTCCCTACTCCATGTATGGGTCCTGGTCACTGTAGTTCCCTACGCCAGTATGGTCCCTAGGTCACTAGGCATCGTAGTTCCCTTACTTCCATGATGGCGTCCTGGTCACTGTAGTGTCCCTACTCCATAGGGTCCTGGCTCGACTTGTAGTGTTCCTACTCCATAGGGGGTCCTGGTCCACTAGGCACTGTAGTTCCACTCCCATAGCGGTCCTGGTCACTAGACCCAGCTATTAGTGTCCCTACCCAGAGGGTCCTGGTTTAAACTAGGCACTGTAGTGTCTCTCTCTATATATATGGGGTCCTGTCACTGTCTACTATACTCCTGTCACATAGTGTCCTCCTATATTTAGGGTCCTTGGTCACTGTAGTGTCCCTACTTCCATAGGTGATATATTCTCCCTACCTCCATACTGGGTCCTGGTCACTGTGTAGTGTCCTACCTCTATGGGTCGCTTGGTCACTAAGGCACTGTTTAGGTCCCTACTCATATGTGGGCCTCACGTGTTTAGTGTGTCGCGTGATCTCCATGTGGGTCCTGGTCACTAGGCACTGTAGTGCCCCTAACTCCATAGGGTCCTGGTCACTTAGTGCTGCTCTATCTCTATATGGGTCCTGGTCTACTGTAGTTGTCCCTACTCTATATACTTTGCGTCACTAGGCACTGTAGTTGTCCTACTCCATATGGGTCTTTGGCACTTCGTCCTATCCATATGGGTCCTCACTAGGTACGGGTAGTGCCCCTACTCCCGATAGGCTCCTGGTCACTGTAGTTTTCCCTACTCCATATGGGTCCTGGTCACTGTATCTAATATGGTCCGTGGTCACTGGTAGTGCCCCTACTCCATAGGGGTTCCTGTCACTGTAAGGTGCCCTACTCCATAGGGGTCCTGGTTCACTAGGTACTGTAGTTGTCCCTCATCCAAGGGGTCCTGGTCCACTAGGCACTGGTAGTGTCCTACTCCATATGGGTCCTGGTCACTAGTAGTGTCCCTACTCCATTAGGGGTCCTGGTCACTAGGCACCTGTAGGGGTCCCTAACTCCACTATGGGTCCTGTCACTGTAGTGTCCCTACTCCATAGGGGTCCTGGTCACTTAGGCATGTAGTGCCCCTACTCCATAGGGTCCTGGTCACTGTTAGTGTCCCTACTCCATTATGGGTCCTTCACTGTAGTGGTTCCCTACTCCATAGTGGTCCTGCGTCACTAAGGCCACTTTAGCTGTCCCTACTCCATATGGGTCCTGGTCACTGTAGTGTCCCTACCCATATGGGGTCCTGGTCCTAGTACTGTAGTGCCCTACTCCATTAGGGGTCCTGGTTCACTGTAGTGATCCACTACTCCATATGGGTTCCTGGTCAACTGTATGCCCCTACTCCAATGGTCTGGTCACTGTAGTGCCCCTACTCCATAGGTCCTGGTCACTGTAGTGCCCCCCTACTCCATAGGGGTCCTAGGTCACTAGGTTACTGTAGTGCCCCTACTCCATAGGGGTCCTGCGTCACTAGGCACTGTAGGGTGTTCCCTACTCCATATGGTCCTGGTCACTAGGCACAGTAGTGTCCCTACGCACATTTTATGGGTCCTGGTCATAGGTTACTGTAGTGCCCCTACTCCATAGGGGTCCTGGTCACTAGGCACTGTACTGTCCCTACTCCATATGGGTCCTGCGTCACTAGGCACAGTAGGTCCCTACTCCATATGGGTCCTGTCACTAGGCACTTTGTTGTCCCTAGCCATATGGTCCTGGTCACTTGTAGTGGTCCTGACTCCATAGGGGTCCTGGTCACAGGGTACCAGTAGTTGTCCCTACTCCCATTAGGCGTCCTGGTCACTAGACACTGTAGTGTCCCTACGCCATATGGGTCCTGGTCACTGTAGTTCCCTACTCCATTAGGGGTCCTGGTCACTGGGTTACAGTAGTGTCCCTACTCCATTATGGGTCCTGGTCCACTAGACACTGTAGTTCCCTACGCCATGTATGTCCTTGGTCATGTAGTGTCCCTTTACTCACATAGGGGTCCTGGTCACTAGGGCACAGTATGCCCTACGCCATATGGTCCTGTCAACTGTAAGTGTCCGCTACTCCATACTGGGTCCTTGGTCCACTAGCACTGTAGTGTCCCTACGCCATATGGGTCTCTGGTCACAGTAGTGCCCCTTACTTCCATTAGGGGTCCTGGTCACTAGATACTGTTAGTGTCCCTACTCCATTAGGGCGTCCTGGTTCACTAGGACACTGTAGTCGTCCCTACGCCAGTTAATGGGTCCTTGTCACCAGTTAGTGCCCCTACTCACATAGGGGGTCCTGAGTCGGACTAGGAACACACATAGTAAGTGTAAGTTGTCTGCTCATCGTTCACGGTGGTCTTTGGCCTAGTTGTGTCTACTGTTCAGGCACCGGTGGTATGTCCCTACTCATAGGGGTCCTTGGTCACTAGGGACACTGTAGCTGTCCCATAACATAGCCATAGGGTTCCTTCACTAGGCCACTGTTGTATTAGTTATCGTGATATATAATATCACGCTCTTACGTGCCCCAATTATGGTGTGTCCCATTCTGTCACTCACCTCGAGTTCACGTTTGTCCCTACTCCATATGGTCCTTGGTCACTAGGCCACGTAGTTATTGTTCCGACTCACTTCCATTATGGGTAGTTGTTGTGCCTCGTGTCAACATTAAGGGAGTATTTATTGTAATTGTAGCCTGGTGACCTTGTATGCGTAACCATCCAGTCATGAAGCCGCACCTGGTCTATTCTGACAGAACAGCATCTCCGATGCTAGGCACACACGTTCGCCTAAGCAAACGCAACCTCCCATCCCTCGACACATACTCATTCGCTCTACTGATAAATGGCCTTAGTCTTTATTGCCGACCCAAGGTGTAGCATATACATACTTTGTCTCAATATAATCATCTATTATCTTTTATCACTTCAGTGAGTTATTATGTGTCTAAACATTTTTTATCACAATTATCGCCTCTATTATGGCGACCATATGTCTCTATTGGCAATACTAGCACTAAGCCTCTCGCACACTCTTCAAGCATTTTCATAAACAATCTCACACTGCTTCATGTTAATATTTTCATATGTGCTTTTTAGATCTTTCTGTGAGCGTTTTATTGCTATTAACTCTGTGTTGTTTTCGATCGCACGTGCTTTGCTGTATCGTGTGCGCGACTGGTCGTACATTGTTAAATTGAGTAATACATGTTACATCATACTGGCCTTACTCTGGTGGTATCAAACTCTAGAAGGTAGTGATTAAACTCGTAGAATACTAAATATTCTCTCGTCAAGGTTATAACTAAACAGAATTTGTGAGAGAATCTCTAAACGCACAATGATGCATGATAATCAATAGCTTGTTGATTACTGTCAGTAATATACCACATTGATACTGGATAGAGGTAAACTTACAAGCGTTCGCTTAAACTTGTTTTCCTATAACTAGCAAGTTCATATAACTATGATTGATCTCTTTTACTTGTTATGGAGTTACCTAATTAGAACATGGATAAGAGCTAGTCTAGGTTTTATCTGTGCTATGAATACCACATGATACTGGCTCAAGCTGAAGTTGTTAAACAGTCTGATTGATATACGAGCACATGACACTTGGTAGCTTTATGTTGTTACTGTCTACGTGAAAGCTAACCACATATGATCACCCCCGTGGCTTGCTCTAGCTTGTTACTGTTCTATCAATTATCACGAGAGTTATTACTGTAGCTAGTTGTTACTGTTATATACCACATGGATGAGCTTGTTCCATAAAGCGTTCGATGTAGCTAGATCTATATATTACTCCACATGATACTGGATAGAGCTAGTCCATAATACTACCCTGCATACGCCTGGTAGCTAGTTGTTACTGTGTGGAGTGCCAGGATAGAGTGCGTGAGATGTGAGTGGATAATGTGCTAGTTTTATGTCTGTCTAATGGTATATACCATCATATGATTGTAACTAGGTAGCGAATTAGTTACTGTATTATGAACCAACAAAAGTGGCCTCACTAGATATAAAAAAGCCACCAAAACGGAGCAGTTGGACTGGGGTGTTTCTCTATTGAATTAACCATTAATGTATTAGCGTAGCTCATTGTTACTGTTATAATACCACATGATACTTGCGGCTAGCTAGTTTGTTACTACTATAATACCACATGGAATACCGGTAGCATATGTGGTTGACTGTGATATAATGACCACGCGTGAGATACCGGCATTGGTACGCTAGTTCTCACTGACATATATCTCACATTTTTGAGAATACTAGGTTGTAAGCTAGTTGTTACTGTTTGATGAATGACCACATGATACTGTGCTCAGTTGTTACGTTATAATACCACATGTATACCGGTCAGCTAAAGTTGTTTACTGGTGAGTATAATACCACATGATACTGTAGCTATAGAGTTGTTACTGTTATAATACCACATGATATACATGTATGAGCTAAGTGTATACGATATGTAATTCTAAAATATGGAATGAGATAGCCATAGTTACTGTCGATGAGTAAAATACCATCTGATTTATAGATAACCAAACATTTGACATGTTTCTACTCTCTGAAGCATAACAGTTGGTACTCTTAAATACCAACATGATACGGAAACTACACTTGATAAATAACTCTATGTGTATCGAGCTAGTTGTTAGCGTGTTATAGAAACACATGAACTGACGTAGCTTATTATATCTGTTATTCAGTAACCCACATGGATATCCACGCGAGCTAGTTCTCACTGGATTACAATTACCACCATAGATACTGGTAGCTAGTTGTTACATAGTTAGTGACCAGCATGTATACACGATAACAAGGTAATATTGAGTCTAACAAAAAAAACAGAAGAAGATCCACAATCTGAGGTGAGCAACTCTCTTTTACTGTTATAATACCCATGATACTGTAGCTAGTTGTTACTGTTATAATACCACATGATGTCTGGTAGGCAGTAGTTGTTGAGCTGATAACATTATTATACACAGTGGATACTAAGACTAAGGTCTATTAACTGTAGGTATAAATAACCTGACATCGGAATTTACTGTAAGCTAGTTGTTACTTATTATTGTTATTTAGCCTGTGTCTGGAACTCATCCGGTAATCCCTCTACTGCTATAATACCACATTGTTACTGCGTATAGTCAGGTGTGACTAGTGCTGTTCTAGTCATTGAATTAGATACCACTATCGATACACTGCGAACTCAAAGATGGCTTTACTAGGTAGTAATTTGAGAGCTATTGTACAGCTCTGAGGTATAAGTTGATTACCTGATTATTTTTCAATAAACTACTGACTAGATGATAGATCATAGCTGAGTTGGTTACTGTATTATTACAAACCAAGTCTCAACGACTGCCTAGTGTTTGGGTTATACCTATTGTGCATACGTGCTATGTTTATCTATTGTCTAATTACCAGCATCATGATATTAAATATTTTTTAGTAAATTAGTTTAGGCAGTAGCTCCCTGGTTGTACTGATTATATATCTACCGCGAGTTGGTTTTTTTAGGAAAATGATCCCTGCTAATAGTGGATCGTTTATGCGACTAGTGTGAGAGGTTAATCTACCTCATCGTGTCCGGTTTAAAAAAAAAATATAATGGTGCTATTTACTATTCATATAATCTACAACATATGTTTGTTAGAATCACCGCGCAAGTCCTAAAAAAGGGCCAATTTAAGATTGACACGAGCTAGCCTCTATTATATATAACCACCTAGGCCTATTATTATGAATATGACGTCCCACTAAAAGCCCAGAAATAGAGAAGACAATAAGTTAGATTTCACCTAGTACCTTTAAATAGCCAATCTTCATATTCATGGATGTACACTACTATGGTAGTAGCTCAAGTGTCTTTGTTACCACTGATTATATCAATATGATCCATGTTCTTGAGTGATTATGGTAGTCTAGTGATTGACTGTTATTTTAATAATTACCACACTCAAAGAATACCATCTTCTCTCTAGTGTGATTTTAAAATATGATACGCACAGGTCCATACGTTGTCAGAGCTAATTGTTGGACTCTACTCTATCAATAAAACTATCACCACTGATAGCTGAGATTTAGAAGTGTTGAGCAGTAGAGATTGCTCTACATCAGTCAATATTAAACTCACACACATGAATAATAACTCCATCATAGGAACTCATTGATCGTAATATAAAATACATGTGTTATTCTATACTATATAATATAGCAACACTTAAAATGTATACGAATACTCCGTTGCTTAATGCAACCGCGTAGCTAGTTGTTTACTGTTATAATACCACATGATACTGGTAGCTGTTGTTATCTTTTATAATTATCTCTAGCATGATACCGTAGCTTAGTTGTTACTGTGTTGTCATGATTTTCAAATAAAACCACAATTTATAACCTGGGGTAGCATATAAGAGTGTAATAAACCATGTTGCTAAATTAAATTTCTGCAGACATGGCGCTTCAGATTTAGATACTGTAGAAGAAGATACGAGTATAGCTATTACTCTTCCTTCCGCTCAGTTAGCCACAGATCAACACTAGATAATTAGCTGAAAGATTACTTGTTATATTAAACTTGATTCCCTTACCTTTGATTCCTTTATAATACTCACGAATGTGCACTGGTAAAAAGCTGTTGTTACTAGTTAATAATACCACGATGATACCAGGTAGCTAGTTGTTACTGTTATAATACCCACATGATACTCGTAGCTAGAATTGTTACTGTTTTATATACCCAACTGATACCGGTTAATGGCTAGTTGTTACTGTATAAATACCACATGATACTGAGCCTAGTGTTCTACTGTTAATACCACAAGCATGATACTGATAGCTCAGTTGTTACTGTACATAATACCAACATAGGATACGTAGCCTAGTTGTCTCTGTTATCATACCACATGAGTACCGGTAGCTAGTTGTTAATTTATCAATACCACATGATCTCGGTAGGCTAGTTGTTACTGTTATAATACCACATGATACTGGTAGCTAGTTGTTACTGATTATTAAATACCACATAGATACTGGTAGCTAGTTTGTTACTTTAAAAATACCACATTTGATACTCGTAGCTCAGTGTTACTGATAACTTGATACGTAGATTATGAACCACATGATACGGTAGCTAAGTATGTTACTGTGTATAAGTACCAACATGATGTAACTGGCAGCTAGTTTCAACTATTACTGTTAAATTACCACATGATACTGTGTAGCTAGTTGTTACTGTTATAATACCCACATTGATACTGTAGCTAGTTGTTACTGTTATAATACCAAATGATACTGGTAGCTAGTTCGTTACTGTTATATACCACATGATACTGGTTAGTAGTTGTGTACTGTTAAAGACCACCATGATACTGGTAGCTAGTCGTTTTTACTGTTATAAATACACTGATACACGGTATGCTAGTTGTTACTGTTTAGTAAATACCACATGATAACTGGTAGCTAGTTGTTACTGTTATAATACCACATGTACTAGGTAGCTAGTTGTTGGTGATGTGATTGAGAGAAACTGCTCAATAATGGCAGTAGTTGTGTCCTGGTTGAAACGGTTTGTTTATTATGCCCCAGCTTTTTTTATGTTGGAAAATGCAACAATAACAAGTGATAAATCCCCGAGGTTCTGCCACCAGAAAGCAAGCGCTATCAAGAAAACCTTGATCGAATCTAAGAGCGAGCAGAGGGGTAGGATGGAACGAGGGAGGAGGAGAAGAGGAGAGTGAGAGAAGAGGACAGGGACAGGAGCTAAGAAGGTGGAGAGAGAAAGGAAGGAGGAAGGGACAGGACAGGAAGCTAGAGAGGAGAAGGGAAGGGAGGAGAGGACAGGACAGGAGCTAGAGGAGGCGGCAGGAGTGAGAAGGAAAGAGGAGGAGACAGGACAGGTAGCTAGAGGAGGTGAGAGGAGGAGGAGGAGGGAGGAAGAAGGGAGAAAAGGAAGGACAGGGACAGGAGCTAGAGGAGGGGAAGGAGAGGAGGAGAAGGGAAGAGCGATGAGAGGACAGGACAGGAGCTAGAGGAGGTGGAGGAGGAGGAGGAAAGAGGAGGAGAAGGATTGAGACAGGAGCTAGAGGAGGAGGAGAAAGGGAAGGAAGAGAGGAGAGGACAGGACAGGAGCTAGAGGAGGATGTGAAGACGGAGAAGAATAATGAGAGGAGGGGAGGAGCGAGGAG
>NW_019947885.1:20588-26366 GCF_002910315.2 Salvelinus sp. IW2-2015
CTGTAATTACTTACTACCTAATTATATTAATAACTATCTGTAGTACTACTACTAATATATTAATAAACTATCTGGTAGTTATTACTACCAATAAATGAATAAGTCTAACTGTAGTTACTACCATTTAAAACTAATACATGAATAACTCTATCTGTAGTTTATACTACCAATAAATGATGTGCTAACTGTAGTTACTACTACTAATATATTAATAACTATCTGTAGTTACTACTACTAATACATTAATACTATCTGTAGTTAACTACTACTAATACATTAATAACTATCTGTAGTTACTAACTACTAATACATTAATAACTAACTGTAGTTACTACTACTAATACATTAATAACTATCTGTAGTTACCTACTACTAATACATTAATAACTTATCTGTAGTTACTGCTACTAATACATTAATAACTATCTGTAGTTACTACTACTAATATATTAAAACTATCTGTAGTTACTACTACTAATAATTAATAACTATCTGTAGTTACTACTACTAATACATTAATAACTATCTGTAGTTACTACTACTAATATATTAATAACTCTAACTATGTTAGTACTACTAATAATATATTAATAACTATCTGTAGTTACTACTACTAATACATAATAACTATCTGTAGTTACTACTACTAATACATTAATAAGCTATCTGTAGTTACTACTACTAATACATTAATAACTCTATCTGTAGTTACTACTACTAATATATTAATAACTCTATCTGTAGTTACTACTACTAATACATTAATAACTCTATCTGTAGTTACTACTACTAATACATTAATAACTATCTGTAGTTACTCTACTAATACATTAATAACTCTATCTGTAGTTACTACTACTAATATATTAATAACTCTATCTGTAGTTACTACACTAATATATTAATAACTCTATCTGTAGTTACTACTCTAATACATTAATAACCTATCTGTAGTTACTACTACTAATAATAATAACTATCTGTAGTTACTGCTACTAATACATTAATAACTCTATCTGTAGTTACTACTATAATACATTAATAACTATCTGTAGTTACTACTACTAATACATTAATAACTCTATCTTAGTTACTACTATAATATATAATAACTCTATCTGTAGTTACTACTACTAATATATTAATAACTATCTGTAGTTATACTACTAATACATTAATAACTATCTGTAGTTACTACTACTAATACATTAATAACTATCTGTAGTTACTGCTACTAATACATTAATAACTCTATCTGTAGTTACTACTACTAATACATTAATAACTATCTGTAGTTACTACTACTAATACATTAATAACTCTATCTGTAGTTACTACTACTAATATATTAATAACTATCTGTAGTTACTACTACTAATACATTAATAACTATCTGTAGTTACTACTACTAATACATTAATAACTCTAACTGTAGTTACTACTACTAATACATTAATAACTATCTGTAGTTACTACTACTAATACATTAATAACTAACTGTAGTTACTACTACTAATACATTAATAACTCTATCTGTAGTTACTACTACTAATATATTAATAACTATCTGTATTACTACTATAATACATTATATAACTATCTGTAGTTACTACTACTAATACATTAATAACTATCTGTAGTTACTGCTACTAATACATTAATAACTCTATCTGTAGTTACTACTACTAATACATTAATAACTATCTGTAGTTACTACTACTAATACATTAATAACTCTATCTGTAGTTACTACTACTAATATATTAATAACTATCTGTAGTTACTACTACTAATACATTAATAACTATCTGTAGTTACTACTACTCAATACATTAATGACTCTAACTGTAGTTACTACTACTAATACATTAATAACTATCTGTAGTTACTACTACTAATATATTAATAACTTAACTGTAGTTACTACTACTAATACCCTAATAACTATCTGTAGTTACTACTACTAATACATTAATAACTATCTGTAGTTACTACTACTAATACTTAAACATCTAGTACTACTACTAATACTTAATAACTCTATCTGTAGTTACTACTACTAATACATGAATAACTATCTGTAGTTACTACTACTAATACTTAATAACTATCTGTAGTTACTACTACTAATACATTAATAACTCTAACTGTAGTTACTACTACTAATACATTAATAACTATCTGTAGTTACATACTACTAATACATTAATAACTCTATCTGTAGTTACTACTACTAATACATTTATAACTATCTGTGACTACTACTAATACATTAATAACTATCTGTAGTACTACTACTAATACATTAATAACTATCTGTAGTTACATACTACTAATATATTAATAACTCTATCTGTAGTTACTACTACTAATACATTAATACCTATCTGTAGTTACTACTACTATAACATTATATAACTATCTGTATTACTACTACTAATACATTAATAACTATCTGTAGTTACTACTACTAATACATTAATAACTCTATCTGTAGTATACTACTAATATATTAATAAAACTATCTGTAGTACTACTACTAATACATTAATAACTCTATCTGTAGTTACTACTACTAATACATTAAAACACTATCTGTAGTTACTACTACTAATAACATTAATAACTCTAACTGTAGTTACTACTACTAATACATTAATAACTATCTGTAGTTACTACAAATGATACTAATCATTATAACTCTAACTGTAGTTACTACTACTAATACATTAATAACTATCTGTAGTTACTACTATAATACACTTATCCTATCTTATTACTACTACTAATACATTAATAATCTATCTGTAGTTACTACTTACTAATACATTAATAATACTGTAGTTACTACTACTAATACATTAATAAACATCTGTAGTTACTACTACTAATACATTAATACTAACTGTAGTTACTACTACTAATATATTAATAACTATCTGTAGTTACTACTACTAATATATTAATAACTATCTGTAGTTACTACTACTAATATATTAATAACTATCTGTAGTTACTAATACTAATACATTTATAACTATCTGTAGTTACTACTACTAATATATTAATAACTATCTGTAGTTATTCTACAATAAATGAATAAGTCTAACTGGTGTACTACCATTTAAACTAATACATGAATAACTCTATCTGTAGATCCTACTACTAATAAATTTATAAGTCTAACTGTAGTTACTACCCATTAAACTAATACATTAATAACTCTAATTGAGTTACTACCATTTATTAACTTATAAAATAATAAACTCTATCTGTAGATCCTACTACTAATAAATTAATAAGTCTAACTGTAGTTACTACCTACTAATATATTAATAACTATCTGTAGTTACTACTACTAATATATTAATAACTATCTGTAGTCATTACTAATAAATGAATAGTTAACTGAGTTACTACCATTTAACTAATACATGAATAACTCTATCTGTAGTTATTACTACCAATAAATGAATAAGTCTAACTGTAGTTACTACTACTAATATATTAATAATCTATCTGTAGTTACTACTACTAATACATTAATAACTATCTGTAGTTACTACTACTAATACATTAATAACTATCTGTAGTTACTACTACTAATTACATTAATAACTATCTGTAGTTACTGCTACTAATACATTAATAACTATCTGTAGTTACTTACTACTAATATATTAATAACTATCTGTAGTTACTACTTACTAATATATAATAACTTATCTTAGTTACTACTACTAATACATTAATAACTATCTGTAGTTACTACTACTAATATATTAATAACTCTAAACTGTATTGACTACTACTAAATACATTAACTATATCTGTAGTTACTACTACTAATACATTAATAACTATCTGTAGTTACTACTACTAATACATTAATAACTCTAATTGAGTTACTACCATTTAAACTAATACATGAATAACTCTATCTGTAGTTATTACTACCAATCAATGAATTAGCACTACTTCAGTTATTACCGATAAACTTCCAAAAAAGGACAGCTGATGCAAGCACACAGCTGATTCCTTTAGCATCGTACAATATGTTTTAGAGGAACACCATTTGTAAACATTTGCCTCAGCTCTGTGCTGTTCTACTGTTTGCTGTTAGTGGGTCCAGACAATGGCAGTAGTTGTTGCTTGGTGCTGGTGATCTGTTTGTGAGGCTCATGCCTTTATGTGGTGGAGATAAATCCTGATCCTGTAACCAGAGCAGCGCCCAGAAAACCTTGACCTGATTGATAGAGTTCAGAGGAGCTGCAGGGAAGAAGGAAAGAGGGGGTGAAGGAGAGAGGAAAGAGAGAGAGAGAGAGAGAGAGAAGAGAGAGGAAACGAGAAGGAGCTGTCCTCTGGGTGACTGTCTCTGCCATTTCTCATTTAACTGACAGGTTCACTCAACCCTGTTAAGGTCCGAGCCTTAACAGCAAGGGAATGGGGGATCTCTCTGCTCTCATGAACAGAAATAGCCCTCTCCCTGACTCTATTCTCCCCTCATTCACTCACTCATCACTAGGTGACCAAAACAATAACGTTCAGTGTTATCACTCTGAATTACCACCAATAAACATGCAGACATGTTTCTTATAATGATCATAAAGAGGTAATGCTTCTATTCTAAAACAAGAAGCACATAATGTATCAATTCATCAATAACGGAGAGGAAACCAAGGAATTTGGAAGAGTAACCAAGTAGCAATACCTCTCTCTGTCTCTCTCTCTCAAATTGCGTTTGTTTTCAAATTCATTGTGGATCTGTGTAATCTGAGGGAAATATGTGTCTCTAATATGGTCATACATTTGGCAGAAGGTTAGGAAGTGCAGCTCAGTTTCCACCTCATTTTGTGGGCAGTGTTGCACATAGCCTGTCTTCTCTTGAGAGCCAGGTCTGCCTTCGGCGGCCTTTCTCAATAGCAAGGCTATGCTCACTGAGTCTGTACATAGTCAAAGCTTTCCTTAAGTTTGGGTCAGTCACAGTGGTCAGGTATTCTGCCACTATGTACTCTCTGTTTAGGGCCAAATAGCATTCTAGTTTGCTCTGTTTTTTGTTTATTCTTTCCAATGTGTCAATTAATTATCTTTTTTTTCTCATGAAAACACAGTTGGGTTCAATTGTGTTGCTGCCCTGGGGCTCTGTGGGGTGTGTTTGTGTTTGTGAACAGAGCCCTAGGACCAGCTTGCTTAGGGGACTCTTCTCCAGGTGCATCTCTCTGTAGGTGATGGCTTTGTTGTGGAAGGTTTGGGAATCGCTTCCTTTTAGGTAGTTGTAGAATTTAACAGCTCTTTTCTGGATTTTGATAATTAGCGGGTATCGGCCTAATACTGCTCTGCATGCATTAGTTGGTGTTTTACGTTGTACACAGAGGATATTTGTGCAGAAATCTGCATGCAGAGTCTCAATTTAGTGTTAGTCCCATTTTGTGAATTCTTGTTTGGTGAGCGGACCCCAGACCTCACAACCATAAAGAGCAATAGGTTATATAACTGATTCAAGTATTTTTGGCCAGATCCTAATTGGTATGTCGAATTTGATTTTCCTTTTGATGGCATAGAAGGCCCTTCTTGCCCTGTCTCTCAGATCGTTGACAGCTTTGGGGAAGTTTCCTGTGGCGCTGATGTTTAGGCCGAGGTATGTATTAACATTAACATGATGCCTTCTAATTGCAGTCGCTGTACTCATAATATACAGGAGAACGATCGCCTTACGGCGAGGATAGCTGTGCTGCAAGCCCAGCTTCAGACGCAATCGTTAGGCAAGGGTAATTTCAG
>NW_019947885.1:29001-33210 GCF_002910315.2 Salvelinus sp. IW2-2015
ATTATACTCACACTCTGTACTTAACTGGTGGCTACAGACGCGTTAATCTCATCTTTCCCTCCTAAAGATCATGATCATTAGAAAGCAAATTACGGACTCCTCTTTAAATCTGCGTATTCCTCCAAAGCTCAGCTGTCCTGAGTCTGCACAACTCTGCCAGGACCTAGGATCAAGAGAGACACTTAAGTGTTTTAGTACTATATCTCTTGACACAATGATGAAAATAATCATGGCCTCTAAACCTTCAAGCTGCATACTGGACCCTATTCCAACTAAACTACTGAAAGAGCTGCTTCATGTGCTTGGCCCTCCTATGTTGAACATAATAAATGGCTCTCTATCCACCGGATGTGTACCAAACTCACTAAAAGTGGCCGTAATAAAGCCTCTCTTGAAAAAGCCAAACCTTGACCAGAAAATATAAAAAAACATTCCTCTCAAACATTTTAGAAAAAGCTGTTGCGCAGCAACTCACTGCCTTCCTGAAGACAAACAATGTTTACAAAATGCTTCAGTGTGGTTTTAGACCCCATCATAGCACTGAGACTGCACTTGAGAAGGTGGTAAATTACCTTTTAATGGCGTCAGACCGAGGCTCTGCATCTGTCCTCGTGCTCCTAGACCTTAGTGCTGCCTTTGATACCATCGATCACCACATTCTTTTGGAGAGATTGGAAACCCAAATTGGTCTACACGGACAAGTTCTGGCCTGGTTTAGATCTTATCTGTCGGAAAGATATCAGTTTGTCTCTGTGAATGGTTTGTCATCTGACAAATCAACTGTACATTTCGGTGTTCCTCAAGGTTCCGTTTTAGGACCACTATAGTTTTCACTATATATTTTACCTCTTGGGGATGTCATTCAAAAACATAATGTTAACTTTCACTGCTATGTAGATGACACACAGCTGTACATTTCAATGAAACATGGTGAAGCCCCAAAATTGCCCTCCCTGGAAGCCTGTGTTTCAGACATAAGGAAGTGGATGGCTGAGAACTTTCTACTTTTAAACTCGGACAAAACAGAGATGCTAGTTCTAGGTCCCAAGAAACAAAGAGATCTTCTGTTAAATCTGACAATTAATCTTGATGGTTGTAAAGTCGTCTCAAATAAAACTGTGAAGGACCTCGGCGTTACTCTGGACCCTGATCTCTCTTTTGACGAACATATCAAGAYTGTTTCAAGGACAGCTTTTTTCCATCTACGTAACATTGCAAAAATCGGAAATTTTCTGGCCAAAAATGTGGCAGAAAAATTCATCCATGCTTTTGTTACTTCTAGGTTAGACTACTGCAATGCTCTACTTTCCGGCTACCCGGTTAAAGCACTAAATATACTTCAGTTAGTGCTAAATACAGCTGCTAGAATCTGGACTAGAACAAAAAATTTGATCATATTACTCCAGTGCTAGCCTCCCTACACTGGCTTCATGTTAAGGCAAGGGCTGATTTCAAGGTTTTACTGTTAACCTACAAAGCGTTACATGGGCTTGCTCCTACCTATCTCTCCTACACGTACGCTACGGTCACAAAAAGCAGGCCTCCTAATTGTCACTAGAATTTCGAAGCAAACAGCTGGAGGCAGGGCTTTCTCCTATAGATCTCCATTTTTATGGAATGGTCTGCCTACCCATGTGAGAGACGCAGACTCGGTCTCAACCTTTAAGTCTTTACTGAAGACTTATCTCTTCAGTGGGTCATATGATTGAGTGTAGTCTGGCCCAGGAGTGTGAAGGTGAACGGAAAGGCTCTGGAGCAACAAACCGCCCTTGCTGTCTCTGCCTGGCCGGTTCCCCTCTCTCCACTGGGATTCTCTGCCTCTAACCCTATTACAGGGGCTGAGTCACAAAGAAGAGATCGCTCCCACGCGGAAGCCAGCGCACCAATGTGTCGGAGGAAACACTGTGCACCTGGCCCCTCGTGTTAGCGTGCACTGCGCCCGGCACCACAAGGAGTCGCTGGAGCGCGATGAGACAAGGATATCCTACGGCCGAACCCTCCTAACCCGGACGACGCTAGGCAATTGTGGCTTGCCCCACGGACCTCCAGGTCGCGGCTGGCGGCGACAGAGCCTGGGCGCGAACCCAGAGACTCTGGTGGCGCAGCTAGCGCTGCGATGCAGTGCCCTAGACCACTGCGCCAATCTAAAACAAAATCCAGAAACTCACATTGTATGATTTTTAAGTAATTCATTTGCATTTTATTAAAACAAACAAGAAACCGCTCACCCAAAGGAAGCGTTTCTGGTGGGAAGGAGACTTTAACCGTGGGGAAATGTAAAACCGTACTACCTATTTCTACCAACACGTCTGCTGCACCACTAGTGGAGCTGAAACTCTAGACACTGTTATTCCACCCACAGAAACTACAGACCACTGTTATTCCCCACAGAAACTCTAGACACTGCTATTCCACCACAGAAACTACAGACCACTGTTATTCACCCACAGAAACTAAGACCACTGTTATTCCACCCACAGAAACTACAGCCACTGTTATTCACCCAACAGAAACTACAGACAACTGTTATTCCACCCAAGAAACTACAGACCACTGTTATTCCCACAGAAACTACAGACACTGTTTATTCACCCACAGAAACTACAGACCACTGCTTATTCCACCAACAGAAACTACAGCCCACTGCTATTCCACCCACAGAAACTACAGACCACTGATATTCCACCACAGACACTACGACCACTGCTATTACACCCCAGAAACTACAGACCACTGATATTCCACCTACAGACACTACAGACCACTGAATATTCAACACACGAGAAACTCTAGACACTGCTATTCCACCCACAGAAACTACAGACCACTACTTATTCCACCCACAGAAACTAACAGACCACTGATATTCCACCCGCACAGACACTACAGACCACGTATATTCCACCCACAGAAACTACAGACCACTGATATTCCACCCACACGACACTACAGACCACTGCTATTACACCCCAGAAACTACAGACCACTGATATTCCACCTACAGACACTACAGACACTGATATTCCACACACAGAAACTCTAGACCACTGCTATTCCACCCACCAGAAACTACAGACCAACTACTAATTCCACCCACAGAACACTACAGACCACTGATATTCCACCCACAGACACTACAGCCATGATATTCCACCACAGAAACTACAGACCACTGTTATTCCACCCACAGAAACAACAGACCACTGTTATTCCACCCACAGAAACTACAGACCACTGTTATTCCACCCACAGAAACTACAGACCACTGTATTCCCCCACAGAAACTACAGACCACTGATATTCCACCCACAGAAACTACAGACCACTGTTATTCCACCCACAGAAACTACAGACCACTGTTATTCCACCCACAGAAACTACAGACACTGTTATTCCACCCACAGAAACTACAGACAACTGTTATTCCACCCACAGAAACTACAGACCACTGTTATTCCACCCACAGAAACTACAGACCACTGTTTATTCCACCCACAGAAACTACAGACCAGATATTCCACCCAAGACACTACATACCACTGTTATTCCACCCACAGAAACTACAGACCACTGCTATTCCACCCACAGAAACTAAAACACAGAACCACTGCGATTCCACCCACAGAAACTACAGACCACTGCTATTCACCCACAGAAACTACAGACCACTGCTATTTCCACCCACAGAAACTACAGACCACTACTTATTCCACCCACAGAAACTACAGACCACTGTTATTCCACCCACAGAAACTACAGACCACTGCGATTCCACCACAGAAACTACAGACCACTGCGATTCCACCACAGAAACTACAGACCACTGCTATTCCACCCACAGAAACTACAGACCCACTGCTATTCCACCCACAGAAACTACAGACCACTTGCGATTCACCCACAGAAACTACAGACCACTGTTATTCCACCCACAGAACTACAGACCACTGTTATTCCACCCACAGAAACTACAGACCACTGATATTCCACCCACTAGAAACTACAGACCACTGTTATTCTACCCACAGAAATGCATGCCTTCAGGAAGAATTATTTCATTTTAAATGGACTGCTCTTACATTTACATTTACATTAGTCATTTAGCAGACGCTCTTATCCAGAGCGACTTACAATTGGTGCATTCACCTTATGACATCAGTGGAACAGCCACTTTACAATAGTGCATCTAAATCTTTTAAGGGGGGGGGG
>NW_019947885.1:35933-39768 GCF_002910315.2 Salvelinus sp. IW2-2015
GGGGTGAGAAGGATTACTTTATCCTATCCTAGGTATCCTAGGTATTCCTTAAAGAGGTGGGGTTTTGCTCTTGCCCAGAAATGTGTCACTCGTTTGTCCAACGGTTGTGTTTTCAGTCATCATGGAAGCACCAGAAGCTGTTGTGTGTCAATTAAATAAAGGTTCAAGAAATAAATTAAATAAATAAAATTAAGAATGATGATTGAATTTCATGTCTTGGCTAGAAGACAACGCAGCTCCAGACATCGAATGTTAGCCATCCTACTATATCAGGTAAATCGAAAATTACAATGTATAAGTGTAATATCAGGGAAAGTTGTATGCGCAAACTAACCTCATGTGGCATGAGGGCAGAAGCTGTTAAGAAGCCTTTGGGCCTAGACTTGGTGCTCTGGTACTGCTTGCCGTGCTGTAGGAGAGAGAACAGTCTATGACTAGGGTGGCTAAAGTCTTTGACAATTTTTAGGGCCTTTCTCTGACACCGCCTGGTATAGAGGTCCTGGATGGCCCCAGTGATGTACTGGGCCGTACGCACTACCCTCTGTTGTGCCTTATGGTCGGAGGTCGAGCAGTTGCCATACCAGGCAGTGATGCAACCTGTCAGGATGCTCTCGATGGTGCAGCTGTAGAGCCTTTTGAGGATCTGAGGACCCATGCCAAATCTTGTCAGTCTCCTGAGGGGGAATAGGCTTTGTTGTGCCCTCTTCACGACTGTCTTGGTGTGTTTGGACCATGATAGTTTGTTAGTGATGTGGACACTAAGGAACTTGAAGCTCTCAACCTGCTCCACCACAGCCCCGTCGATGAGAATAGGGGCGTGCTCGGTCCTCCTTTTCCTGTAGTCCACAATCATCTCTTTTGTCTTGATCACGTTGAGGGAGAGGTTGTTATCCTGGGACCACAGAGCTAGTTCTCTGACCTCTTCCCTATAGGATGTCTCGTTGTTGTCGGTGATCAGGCCTACTTCTGTTGTGTCGTCGGCAAACTTAATAATGGTGATGCAGTCATGGGTGAACAGGGAGTACAGGAGGAGTCTGAGCACGCACCCCTGAGGGTCAAGGATCAGCATGGCGGATGTGTTGTTACCTGCCCTTACCACCTGGGGGCGGCCTGTCAGGAAGTCAAGGACCAGCATGGCGGATGTGTTACCTACCCCCGTCAGGAGGTCCAGGATCCAGTTGCAGAAGGAGGTGTTTAGTCCCAGGATCCTTCGCTTAGTGATGAGCTTTGAGGGCACTATGGTGTTGAACGCTGAGCTGTAGTCAATGAACAGCATTCTCACATAAGTGTTCCTTTTGTCCAGATGGGAAAGGGCAGTGTGGAGTGCAATAGAGAATGCATCATCTGTGGATCTGTTGGGGCAGTATGCAAATTGGAGTGGGTCTATGGTTTCAGGGATAATGGTGTTGATGTGAGCCATGACCAGCCTTTCAAAGCACTGCATGGCTACAGACGTGAGTGCTACGGGTCGGTAGTAATTTTTGGCAGGTTACCTTAGTGTTCTTGGGCACAGGGACTATGGTGGTCTGCTTGAAACATGTTGGTATTACAGACTCAGGCAGGGACTGGTTAAAAATGTCAGTGAAGACACTTGCCAATTGGTCAGCACTTCCGGATAATCCGTCTGGCCCTGCAGCCTTGTGAATGTTGATCTATTTAAACATCTTACTCACATCGGCTACGGAGAACGTGATCACGCTGTTGCACTTACACTTATATGTTGACTTCTCCATATTAATGTTGTTTTTTCTTAGCGGATGTACAATCATTGAAAATTGAATTATGGGGCATTTCAGGCCCTGGAGTGAACATAATTGTACACTCGCAAACTATCMCAAAGAAGGGCTGAGGGGCTTACGTTGCCAACTTCCGTTGCTTGGCTAATCATTTGGACCGACGGCAAAGCTGGCCGCAGGGATTCCCCCAAGGAGAGGGTAAGTGAAGGAGGGTGGGTCTTTTATGTGTTTGAAAACGCAGCTAATGACTCCTATTCTCCTGCTTCCTGTTTACAAACAAAAGCTCAAACATGAGGTACCAACGATGCGCTCAATACAGAAGTGGTCTGATGAAGCAGACGCAAGGCTACAAGACTCTTTAGCTGCTGTCCCCAGTCCACCTGGCCGTGCTGCTAGTACAGACTGCTGTCCCCAGTCCACCTGGCCGTGCTGCTAGTACAGACTGCTGTCCCCAGTCTGTCAGTCACCTGGCGTGCTGCTAGTACAGACTGTTGTCCCCAGTCCACCTGGCCGTGCTGCTAGTACAGACTGCTGTTCCAGTCACCTGGCCGTGCTGCTAGTACAGACTGCTGTCCCCAGTCCACTGGCCGTGCTGTAGTAGCAGACTGCTGTCCCCAGTCCACCTGGCTGCTGCTAGTACAGACTGCTGTCCCAGTCCACCTGGCCGTCTGCTAGTACAGACTGCTGTCCCCCCGTCCTGGCTGTGCTGCGCAGTGCTGTCCAGTACAGACTGCTGTCCCAGTCCACCTGGCCGTGCTGCTAGTACAGACTGCTGTCCCCAGTCCACCTGGCCGTGCTGCTAGTACAGACTGCTGTCCCCAGTCCACCTGGCCGTGCTGCTAGTAAAGACTGCTGTCCCCAGTCCACCTGGCGTGCTGCTAGTACAGACTGTGTCCCCAGTCCACCTGGCCGTGCTGCTAGTACAGACTGCTGTCCCAGTCCACTGGCCGTGCTGCTAGTACAGACTGCTGTCCCCAGTCCACCTGGCCGTGCTGCTAGTAACAGACTGCTGTCCCCAGTCCACCTGGCCGTGCTGCTAGTACAGACTGCTGTCCCCAGTCCACCTGGCGTGCTGCTAGTCAGACTGCTGTCCCCAGTCCACCTGGCCGTGCTGCTAGTACAGACTGCTGTCCCCAGTCCACTGGCGTGCTGCTAGTACAGACTGCTGTCCCCAGTCCACCTGGCCGTGCTGCTAGTACAGACTGCTGTCCCCAGTCCACCTGGCCGTGCTGCTAGTAACAGATGCTGTCCCCAGTCCACTGGCCGTGCTGCTAGTACAGACTGCTGTCCCAGTCCACCTGGCCGTGCTGCTAGTACAGACTGCTGTCCCCAGTCACCTGGCCGTGCTGCTAGTACAGACTGCTGTCCCCAGTCCACCTGGCCGTGCTGCTAGTACAGACTGCTGTCCCCAGTCACCTGGCCGTGCTGCTAGTACAGACTGCTGTCCCAGTCCACCTGGCCGTGGCCTTAGTACAGACTGCTGTCCCCAGTCCACCTGGGCCGTGCTGCTAGTACAGACTGCTGTCCCCAGTCCACCTGGCCGTGCTGCTAGTACAGACTGCTGTCCCCAGTCCACCTGGCCGTGCTGCTAGTACAGACTGCTGTCCCAGTCCCACCTGGCCGTGCTGCTAGTACAGACTGCTGTCCCCAGTCCACCTGGGCCGTGCTGCTAGTACAGACTGCTGTCCCCAGTCACCTGGCCGGTGCTGCTAGTACAGACTGTGTCCCCAGTCCACCTGGCCGTGCTGCTAGTAAGACTGCTGTCCCCAGTCCACCTGGCCGTGCTGCTAGTACAGACTGCTGTCCCCAGTCCACCTGGCCGGTGCTGTAGTACAGACTGCTGTCCCAGTCCCCTGGCCGTGCTGCTAGTACAGACGTGCTGTCCCAGTCCCACCTGGCCGTGCTGCTAGTACAGACTGCTGTCCCAGTCCACTGGCGTGCTGCTAGTACAGACTGCTGTCCCAGTCCACCTGGCCGTGCTGTCTAGTACAGACTGCTGTCCCAAGTCCACCTGGCCGTGCTGCTAGTACAGACTGCTGTCCCCAGTCCACCTGGCCGTGCTGCTAGTACAGACTGCTGTCCCCAGTCCACCTGGCCGT
>NW_019947885.1:44579-47951 GCF_002910315.2 Salvelinus sp. IW2-2015
CGGCGGGACGGTGCTGAAGTGTACTTCCCTTTCAGCTGGCTGGAGAAGTACTTTGACGTTTACGGCAAGGTGGTGCAGTACGACGGTTACGAGCGCTTCGAGTTCCAGCACAGCTACTCCAAGGTGTACACGCAGCGCGAGCCCTACCACCCGGACGGCGTCTTCATGTCCTTCGAGGCATACAACGTGGAGGTGCGCGACCGTGTCAAGTGCATCAGTGGAGTGGAAGGTGAGTCAAATCCCTTGAGGCGCCAACATTGATCCGTGACACTGTCCACGAGAAAAGGCATTTTATTGCAGCCAACCACATTACAACCGTTATTTTGATTCACCTGACGCACAGGAAATCAGAGCTAGTCTATCAATCSTTTAATCGCCTTAATTACTACTTATTGATCAATACTATCACGAATGTATGGCCTTATAAAATCMTATTTGTTTTTCCACAAATTTAGTTTTCTTCGTTTGGGAATTACAGAAACCTTGAAAAAAATTGAAAAATAACAAAATGTCATCTTTTTTTGATTTTGGGTTGTAGTATGATCCAACGAGACTGTTTGTTTGGTTAGCAATGTTTGTGTAGCGCTCTTGTGGTTGGAGAGTTTGCAAAGCAAATGGCCACTGGATTGATGGAAATGTTCATGATATCATTCTGCCAGGTAGGCATAGGCTACTTTGTGGTAGACATTTTAAATGMTAAGGTTTTTGGGAAAGCCTTTCCATCTAACAGAAGATGGTTATAATTAGCATCAMCGCTAATGGCTACACAATGTGCAGACACGGGCATTCCTCGCCGCGCAGACACGGGCATTCCTCGCCGCTTCATAAAGTTGCAGGAAAATACGAATCACTGATGCATTCTGTTCTAGTCTTGTCTTGGGCAAATTAATGTGTTTTCTACCAAGTTCAATACTTTTTTGAATATTGTTGAATTCCGTTTTAATATCTGGATTCCGTGATTCCGTCCTCATTCTCCGCAATGTGGATTTTATAGGGCCCTGTGAATGGCCCCACCCCAAGACCAGGATTGGAAACATTCTGTGAATAGTCAAATGTAAAAAAGCAAAGTAGCCCAACATTCATTGCCTTTGTCCCCAACTCCATAAACCCTCCCTGCAACTCCATAAACACCAGGAAAGGAACTACTTAAGCTCTATCACACACTAGTTTATACATGGCACGTCAGGGCCAGCACTTAGTGGTTATGTGCAAAGCAGTCTGAACGGACCCGTCTTAAAGGCCAGTGTCCGTACGAGTTTAAGAGCCATTTAGCTGCACAGTCCGTAGGAGAATTTTCCAGGAAACCAGGCTTGAGAAATCCACCTCTGGCCCCTTGTGAATAATGCACCATCAATTGAGTTGCATTAAGCAAATMAAACTGGGATTTGATCGGGCAGATCACGAGACCTGATTGTGGCAACTTAATGGAGCACCATTTTGTGCTTGTACCGATACGCCGGGGTCTCCTGTTTCACAACGTGGATATGGTGGACTATTGGTAGACAATGGAGTGTGATGCTCTCCATGTGTGGGTACCCGTGGTTTTAGTCTCTGATCAGATATCTGTGAGGTGAGGATGTCGCTTATTTTCTGTGTGAGTGTTTGACACCTACACCTACAGCACCCGATGTCACAGGAAGGCCAAAAAGATCATCGACATCAACCACCCGAGCCACGGCCTATTCACCCTACTATCATCCAGAAAGCGATGTCAGTACAGGTGCCTCAAAGCTTGGACCCTGACCTTCGAGACTGGAAAAACAGCTTCTGTTTCTCAAACTAGACACTAATGTACTTGTCCTCTTGCTCATTGTGCACCGGGCCTCCCACTGCTCTTTCTATTCTGGTTAGAGCCAGTTTGTGCTGTTCTGTGAAGGGAGTAGTAGACAGCGTTGTACGAGATCTTCAGTTTCTTGGCAATTTCTCACATGGAATAGCCTTCATTTCTCAGAACAAGAATAGACCGAAGAGTTTAAGAAGAATATCTTTGTCTGGCTAATTTGAGCCTGTAATAGAACCACAAATGCTGACGCTCCAGATTCTCAGCTAGTCTAAAGAAGGCCAGTTTTTTTTAATTTTTTTATTGCTTCTTTAATCAACACAACGTTTTCAGTGGTGCTAACATAATTGCAAAAGGGTTTTCTAATGATCAATTAGCTTTTTAAAATGATCAAGTTGGATTAGCTAACTTGCCACAATGTCTACGCTGTATTTCTGATCAATTTGATGGTATTTTGAATGGACAAAAAAATTACTTTTCTTTCAAAAACAAGGACATTTCTAAGTGACCCCAAACTTTTGAACGGTAGTGTGTGTGTGTGTGTGTGTATGTATATTGTAAACTCAGCAAAAAAGAAAACATCCTCACTGTCAACTGTGTTTATTTTCAGCTAACTTAGTATGTATAAATATGTGTATGAACATAAGATTCAACAACTGAGACATAAGCTGAACAAGTTCCACAGACATGTGACTAACTGAATGGAATAATGTGTCCCTGAACAAAGGGGGGGGTCAAAAGTAACAGTCAGTATCTGGTGTGGCCACCAGCTGCATTAAGTAAAGCAGTGCATCTCCTCCTCATGGACTGCACCAGATTTGCCAGTTCTTGCTGTGAGACGTTACCCACTCTTGCACCAAGGCACCTGCAAGTTCCCGGACATTTCTGGAGGGAATGGCCCTAGACCTCACCCGCCAATCCAAACAGGTCCCAGACGTGCTCATTGGGATTGAGATCCGGGCTCTTCACTGGCCATGGCAGAACACTGACATTCCTGTCTTGCAGGAAATCACACACAGAACGAGCAGTATAGCTTGTGGCATTGTGCGTGCTGGAGGTTGTCAGGATGAGCCTGCAGGAAGGGTTCCACATGAGGAGGAGGATGTCTTCCCTGTAACGCACAGCGTTGAGATGCCTGCAATGACAGCAAGCTCAGTCCGATGATGCTGCTGACACACCGCCCCAGACCTCCACCTCGATCCCCCTCCAGAGTACAGGCCTCAGTGTAACGCTCATTCTTCGTCGATAAACGCGAAATCCGACCATTGCTCCTGGTGAGACAAACCGTGACTCGTCAGTGAAGAGCACTTTTTGCCAGTCCTGTCTGGTCCAGCGACGGTGGGTTTGTGCCATAGGCGACGTTTTGCCGGTGATGTCTGTTGAGGACCTTCCTTACACACAGGCCTACAAGCCCTAAGTCCAGCCTAATCAGAAATATTACGGACAGTCTGAGCACTGATGGAGGGATGTGTGCGTTCCTTGTGTAACTTGGGCAGTTCGTTGCCATCCTAATCCCGCAAGTGTTACACGTGGTCTGCCACTGCGAGGACGATCAGCTGTCAGTCCTGTCTCTCTGTGTAGCGCTGTCTTAG
>NW_019947886.1:0-2358 GCF_002910315.2 Salvelinus sp. IW2-2015
ACCCCCGCCACCCTTTCTTTCTTTGTTTGGCCCTATGTTCTGTCAGGTCTATCCCGTCCGTTCATCGTCCGGCACTCTCTTCGTTTGCCTCCGGTCTTGTTCCTCCCCCACCGTCGTCTTTCTCTCGTCTCCACAGCCGGCCCTGCTTTGCACCTGTTGTGGTAGCCCTTCTTTCTTTTTGCTACAATTTCTCTCGTTTGTGGCTTTCTCAGTTCTCTCTCTCTTTTCATCTTACATTTTTACATTTAGTCATTTGCAGACACTCTTATTCCAGAGCGAACCTACAGGAGCAATTAGGGTTAAGTGCAAGGGCACATCGACAGATTTTCACCTAGATGCGGCTCAAGGTGAATTCGAGACAGTCAACCTTTTCAGTTACTGCCGTCCAGAAACTTCTTACCGCTAGGCTACCAGCCACCTGCGCTGCATCCTGCCCTCTGCCTTTCTTTCTCTTTGGTCTTGGGCTATCCCCTCTACTCTCGACCTTTGTTGTCCTCCCATGAATGACAGAAATGGCTATTTCCTCTCCTCTCCAGTAGGGGCGGTCGGATGGGGTGTGTAAATTAGCAGGGAGGGGAGAGGGGGAAAGGAAGAGAGGAGTGAGGAAAGAAACAGGAGTGATTTTTAAAATGTGAACAAGAAAGGACAGGCATTTTTCCTTTGCATTCTTCTTGCTTCGTCATTTGGTCGTCCATTTTCTCTGTCTGAATTTATTTGGGTTCCAGGCGTCCATTCTCACCTGTCACAATTGGCCTCTGTATTTTCATATTCCCATTTTCCCCTGTGATGGGCTGTGCAGGACCGTCAGCAGGCTATCCCTAATACTTCCCCATTCCCTGGAGGACCCTTCTGACCCAAATCCCTTTTGGAAAATCACCTGTCTTTGTGGGAGAGGGAACAAATCTACAATGAATGCCTGGTCTAAGATATGGAACTCCATTTCTCTACACTACCTTATTACCCATTCAATGCCACCTCTCTCCTCTCTGCTCTCCTCTCTCTCTCTCGTGCTCTCTCTCTCTCTCTCTCGGTGTTTCTCGCTCTCTCTCTCCCTCTCCTCTCTTCTCTCTCTCCTCTCTCTTCTCTCTCTCTCTCTCTCTCTCTTCTCTCTTCTGCTCGTCTCTTCTCCTCTCTCTCTCTCTCTCTCTCGTCTCCTGCCCCCCCCCCCCTCTCTGATGTTACTCCAGTGGCGCTTATTACTTCCTGTAGGGTTCAGGAGCTCTTTCTCTGCTCTCAGTTTGATGCTGTTTATGTTTATTACAAAGACAAGCTTTCATATCTCCTTTAACCTCAACAGCCACTGCCATAAAAGTCTTGAAGCAGTGACCTGGCCCACGTATAAAGGCTTGTACAGTCACTTCCAAAATTAGGCTTAGCTATATTGTATGCTCCAAAAAAATGGGGAAATTATATTATTTTGTACTAATGCAATTGCTCAGAGAAAGAGATTTTGTTTAACAAGAATATTTTTTTTGCTAAAAAGGATAGGGCCAAAACGATTTAATCCCCTGTTTTCAATGCTCCAGCACCCTCCCCTTACAGCACCCTCCCCTTGTGAGGTTAATGACACTGAGCCTTTTTCTAATATGTTTTATGAGTTGGAGAACACATTGGGAGGGATATTAGATCATTCCTCTACACAGAATCTTTCCAGATCCTTGATATCCTTCATCTGTGCTTATGGAATGCCCTCTTCAATTCAAACCACAGGTTTKCAATGGGGTTCATCAGGAGACTGRGATGGCCTTTGGAAAATGGCGATTTTATGGTCAATKAACCATTTCTTTGTGGATTTTGATGTGTGCTTGGRGTTATTGTCTTGCTGGAATATCCACTTGCAGCCATGTTTCAGCCTCCTGGCAGAGGCAACCAGGTTGTTGGCTAAAATTGTCCTGGTACTGAGTAAAGTTCATGATGCCGTTGACCTTAACAAGGGCCCCATGACCAGCGGAAGCAAAATTGCCCCTTTAACATTAAGGATCCACCACCATATTTTACAGTAGGGATGAGGCTATTTTCTGCTAATGGATCCTTTTACGACGCCAAACCCACCACTGGTGTGCATGGCCAAAGACCTCTATTTAATGTCATCTGACCAAATGTAGTTAGAAAATGCAAACAATGACTAGGATTTTTTTGTGGGCCACCGGGCAGAAAATAAGTGAGTGAAAAAGTGGAAGTCCCCTGCTGAGTTTCCTCTATGATCTCAGCCAAGCCAGTAGTAGATCTCTGAATACAATAGTCATCTGTAAGACGTGTGAGCGTGCGTGTTTAGTTTGTAACGAACAGCTATGCCCTTTCTGTCACATGGTCTATGTGTGTGTGTGTGTGTGTGTGTGTGTGTGTGTGTGTGTGTGT
>NW_019947886.1:5961-10074 GCF_002910315.2 Salvelinus sp. IW2-2015
ATTGTCTTCCGTGTCTGTGTAATTGTTTGCACCATACGGGACTGTGTACGGTTTGTTTTTGTTCATTCGTCATTTAATGTGTAGGCTATTTTCTTGTTCGTTCGTTCTGCGTGTTTTATGTCAGTTCGTCGTACTAAGTCTGTCTACTTTCGTTTTGTTATTTTGTTAGTTTATTCAAGTATAGTTTGTTTCGTTGTCTTGTATTAAAATTCATCATGTATTCACAACCCGCTGCGCCTTGGTTCCCTCAATACTCCTCCTTTTCGATTGAAGAGGAGGAGGACCGCCGTTACATACATACACACCCACACTCACACAACCCCATCATACACACAAACACCATCCCCTCACACACAAACATACACACACCCTCCCCTCGTATATATCCCACACACACAATTCCCTCATACTCACATACACATTCCTATACTGTCCCACGTGTGTATGTGTGTGCGTAGCGAATAGCTCTCTATTGATTGAGGCAGACAGTCAGTCCCCACTGGCTGTTGTGTGGTTTTTGTTTGTGTGTCGTTCGTCTTTTTGGGTCCCCTCCTGTCTGCTCTCATGAGGGGACGTCCCTGAACATGACAGGATATGACACGCCAGCAGTGGAATTAAAGGACACACACCCACCCACAGACAAACACACACATACTCCTGAGGTTCTGTTGTTCAGCCCAGGCAGTTGGCACTGGGAACACTACATATGTGACCCGTTTCAGGAAACTAGGCGTATGTCGCCGGTCTCTACTTCACAGGAGAGCCATTTCAAATGTAACTTTTTTTTAAATCAAAATGCGTTTTTTGGCAGAAATGCCTTCTCAAACATGTTACCTTTCATGTGCCTTAATAACAAACTTGTATGCCATCTGTAAATGCGAATAAAATTGTTAAATTACGAGCCTAGTTGGGCTTAGCCACAGAAAAAAACAGCAACCTTTCCGCTAGCCATGATTGGCTGAGATAATGAGTGGGCTGGACATGCCGAGAGATGAGTTCTGATTGGTTTGCCATATAACACGCTTCTCTCTATTTCAGCTGGTCAGTATGTGTAAGTAATCCTGGATAATGCGGCTTTTAAAAAAAAAAATGCGTAGTGGAACTGTATAAGTGTTGCTCTCCACTTTCTGGAGGATCGAGTTTTGAAATCAGTGGAATTAGAGTATGATAGCTAAGGAGATGGAGAAAACACCTGTCTCTGGATTACATCTTCAAACTAAGGGCAACCGTGGTATCCGTGAGAGAGGGAGAAGCGTCCATCCATGATGTATATGGGTAAGATAGTCTAGCCAGCTACATTTTCAGATATGTTTCTAATTTTGACAGAAAGTCGTTTTCATTTCAAGTTAAAGTGTACTGTTAGCTAGCTAGCTAACGTTAGCTGGCTGTCTCGCTTGCTAACGTTACGTGTATGATCTTATTATTCGTATCTAAGAGCCATTTGCTTTGCTAGTTATAGCCTACTGTTAGCTAGCTAACATTGAACCTGGTTAGCTACCTGCAGATTCATGCAGGGTAGTAACGTCATGAGTTGGGATTATGGTTCGTTGTTTAGCTAACTAGCTAGCTACATGTCTTAACAAAAGACTCCACTATGCAAGTAACCATTTCAATAGAATGTCACTGCGACAACTGTTGACAGACGTATCTGGTAAATTCGCTCTGGCTATCTACTCACTTTCACTACTCACTACTCACTACACTTTCAGAGCACTCTCATCTGATGCAAAAAAAAGTGTAAATTGTTGCCAGCAGCACAGTTGCAGTCACCAACGCTCTGGATAGCATAAAAACAGCCTAACCAGCTCTGCTAGGGTGAGTAAAATGGTTAGTGAGCTGTTCTCTCATTTGTGTCTGGAAGTAGCTAGCAAGCTAGCCAACATTAGCCAGTTAGCTTTGGTGCTTGATTACTGTTAAAGAGATGGGTGGGGCTAAAGCTTAAGAGGGTGTGAACGATACTGTCACAGCCGTCGTCGAAAGGAGACCAAGGTGCAGCGTGGTGAGCGTACATTTTATTTTATTATAGTAAATGTCGAAAACAAAACAAGAAAACAAAGAAACGACCGTGAAGCTTAACAGGGCATTAGTGCCACTAACAAAGATAACTACCCACAATACCAGGTGGGAAAAAGGGCTGCCTAAGTATGATTCCCAATCAGAGACAACGATAGACAGCTGTCCCTGATTGAGAACCATACCCGGCCAAGACATAGAAATACAAAACATAGAAATAAAGAAACTAGAATGCCCACCCTAGTCACACCCTGGCCTAACCAAAATAGAGAATAAAAGCCTCTCTATGGCCAGGGCGTGACAGTACCCCCAAAGGTGCGGACTCCGGCCGCAAAACCTGCCTCTATAGGGGAGGGTCCGGGTGGGCATCTATTCACGGCGGTGGCTCTGGTGCGGGACGTAGACCCCGCTCCACCGCTGGCTCCCCCCACTTTGGTAGCGCCTCTGGTGCGGGGACCCTCGTCGCCGACCCCGGACTGGGGACCCTCGCCGCAGGCCCCGGACTGGGAACCCTCGCCGCAGGCCCCGGACTGGGGACCCTCGCCGCAGGCCCCGCACTGGGGACCCTCGCCGCAGGCCCCGGACTGGGGACCCTCACCGCAGGCCCCGGACTGGGGACCCTCACCGCAGGCCCCGGACTGGGAACCCTCGCCGCAGGCCCCGGACTGGGGACCCTCGCCGCAGAACCCGGACTGGGGACCCTCGCTGCAGGCCCTGGACTGGAGACCGTCATTGGAGGCTCCGGACTGGAGACCGTCGCTGGAGGATCCGAACTGGGGACCGTCGCTGGAGGTTCCGGACTGGAGGCTGTCGCTGGAGGCTCCGGACTGGAGACGTCGTTGGAGGCTCCGTAGAGGAGGCCGTCGCTGGAGGCTCCGGACTGGAGACCGTCGTTGCAGGCTTCGTGCCATGAATCGTCACTGGAGGCTTCGTGCCATGAATCATCACTGGAGGCTTCGTGCCATGGATGATCACCTGGAGGCTTCGTGCCATGGATCATCACTGGAGGCTTCGTGCCATGGATCATCACTGGAGGCTTCGTGCCATGGATCATCACTGGAGGCCTTGGGCCATGGACCATCACTGGAATGAGGAGACGTCTAGGCAGCCTGGTGCGTGGAGCTGCCATAGGGCTTACCAGGCTGGGGAGACATACAGGAAGCCTGGTTCTGGGAGCAGGCCCAGGACTCACCAGGCTGGGGAGACATATAGGAGGCCTGGTTCTGGGAGTAGGCACCGGATACACTGGGCCATGGAGGCGCACTGGAGGTCTCGAGCGTAGAGCCTGCACAACCCGTCCTGGCTGGCTGGTTACCTTCGCCCGGCAAAGGCGGGGCGCTGGCACAGGACGCACTGAGCTGTGCAGACGCACCGGAGACACAGTGAGCAGAACCGGCGCAGGATATCCTGGGCGTAGAGACGCACTGGCGGCCAGATGCGCTGAGCCGGCACCATCCGTCCTGGCTGGATGCCCACTCTAGCCCGGCCGATGCGGGGAGCTGGAATGTAGCGCACCGGGCTGTGCATGCGCACTGGAGACACCGTGCGCTCCACCGCATAACACGGTGCCTGACTAGTATGACGCTCTCTACGGTAAGCACGAGGAATTGGCTCAGGTCTCCAACCTGACTCAGCCAATCTCCTCGTGTGCCCCCCCCCCCAAAATAAATTTGGGGAGTGGCCTCCCGGTCTTTAGTGCCAGCCTTGACCCTGTGTAATCCTGGGCCCTTTTTCCAGCTGTCTCCACTTTCCTCGCTGCTTCCACCTGCTCCCAGGGCAGGCGATCCTTCCCCGCCAGGATCTCCTCCCGGGTCCAGGATCCTTTCCCATTCATAATGTCCTCCCACGTCCATTCCTCCTTACCACTTGGTCCGTTTGATGGTCGTCGAAAGGAGACCAAGGTGCAGCGTGGTGAGCGTACATTTTCTTTTATTATAGTAAATGTCGCCAACAAAACAAGGAAACGACCGTGAAGCTTAACAGTGCATTAGTGCCACTAACAAAAATAACTACCCACAATACCAGGTGGGAAAAAGGGCTGCCTAAGTATGATTCCCAATCAGAGACAACGATAGACAGCTGTCCCTGATTGAGAACCAT
>NW_019947886.1:17496-25140 GCF_002910315.2 Salvelinus sp. IW2-2015
ACCGGCGCGCAAACCATAAGAACCACAAATCATAGAGAATAAAGAACATGAATGCCCACCCAAATCACACCCTGACCAAACCAAATAGAGACATAAAAAGGCTCTCTACGGTCAGGGTGACAGATACTGAATGTGGTAGACACAGGAGAGCTTCCAGTAGGTACAAAACATTTTGTTAAGCCATTTCCTTCAAAGTGAGGTTACAAGTTCAAACCAGAATTTACTTTCCCATTGTTCCTCAAATGCAGTGTATGTTATACAATTTTGTAGCTCTGTGTTACTGCTTTTATCCATGTACAAACACAATTTCAAATGTTGCTACATAAGACCGATCAAGGCGTATGGACCTTCTTCATTCTACCTCGGTCTCATTTACACACACACACACCTACACATGGCATACATGCAGGCATGCTCACACACACACAGTCAAAACACACAGACACAAACTCTCTCAAACACACAACAGGATGAGAAGTTGACTAATTCCTGTTGAACAGAGCGACAGAATAAACAGTGACAAACACTTGTAGTGATACGAGTTGTGACACGAATACCCATTTTTCCTCCCCTGTCCCTCTCTCCCCTCTCTCCTAACACGTCAGTTTGTATATCCCTCCCAGTCCAGAGCCAGCAGTAGATTAAATCAGAGAAGCAAGCCAAGTGGTGTGAAATAAAATTAGATCTTAATCACAACTAGGACTGTTGCGATGCCTGTATAACCACCACACCGGCGGTCAGGAGTCACTCTGGCATCAATACAAAATGTATTCGAAATCAAACACTCCATGAGAGCCCCATGGTTCATGTTGCGCAACATTTCTATAGGCTATGCAATTGCGGGAGAAACAGAGTGATGGCCTCTACTGAAAAAGGAGGATCCCATCAGCTTCTTATAGGCTTGGCCTACTATAGACTGCTCAAAAAAATTAAAGGGAACACTTAAACAACACAATGTAACTCCAAGTCAATTCACACTTCTGTGAAATCAAACTGTCCACTTAGGAAGCAACACTGATTGACAATAAAATTTCACAATGCTGTTGTGCAAATGGAATAGACAAAAGGTGGAAATTATAGGCAATTTAGCAAGACATCCCCAATAAAGGAGTGTTCTGCAGTGGTGACCACAGACCACTTCTCAGTTCCTATGCTTCCTGGCTGATGCTTTGGTCATTTTGAATGCTGGCGGTGCTTTCACTCTAGTGGTAGCATGAGACGGAGTCTACAACCCACACAAGTGGCTCAGGTAGTGCAGGCTCATCCAGGATGGCACATCAATGCGAGCTGTGGCAAGAAAGGTTTGCTTGTCTGTCAGCGTAGTGTCCAGAGCATGGAGGCGCTACCAGGAGACAGGCCAGTACATCAGGAGACGTGGAGGAGGCCGTAGGAGGGCAACAACCCAGCAGCAGGACCGCTAACCTCCGCATTTGTGCGCAGGAGGGCCTGCAGAGCCTGAATGACCTCCTCAGTTTTCTTCACAATTCCTGACATTTAATCAGAGTAAAAATTCCCTGTCTTAGGTCAGTTAGGATCACTACTTTATTTTAAGAATGTGAAATTTCAGAATAATAGTAGAGAGAAATGATTATTTCAGCTTTTATTTCTTTCATCACATTCCCAGTGGGTCAGAAGTTTACATACATCAATTAGTATTTGGTAGCATTCGCTTAAATTGTTTAACTTGGGTCAAACGTCTCAGGTAGCCTTCCATAAGCTTCCACAATAAGTTGGCTGAATTTTGGTCCATTCCTCCTGACAGAGCTGGTGTAACTGAGTCAGGATTGTAGGCCTCCTGCTCGCACACGCTTGTTCAGTTCTGCCCACAAATTTTCTATAGGATTGAGGTCGGGGCTTTGTGATCGGCCTCCAATACCTTGACTTTGTTGTCCTAAGCCATTTTGCCACAACTTTGGAAGTATGCTTGGGGTCATTGTCCATTTGGAGACCCATTTGCGACCAAGCTTTAAACTTCCTGACTGATGTCTTGAGATGTTGCTTCAATATATCCACATTTTTCCTTTCCTCATGATGCCATTATTTTGTGAGTGCACCAGTCCGCCTGCAGCAAACCACCCCCAACACATGATGCTGCCACAACCGTGCTTTACGGTTGGGATGGTGTTCTTCGGCATGCAAGCTCCCCCCTTTTTCCTCCAAACATAAAGATGGTCATTAATGGCCAAACAGTTCTATTTTTGTTTCATCAGACCAGAGGACTCAAAAAAGTACAATCTTTGTCCCATGTGCAGTTGCAAACCGTAGTCTGGCTTTTTATGGCAGTTTTGGAGCAGTGGCTTCTTGCTTGCTGAGCCGGCCTTTCAGGTTATGTCGATATAGGACTCGTTTTACTGTGGATATAGATACTTTTGTACCTGTTTCCTCCAGCATCTTCCACAGGTCCTTTGCTGTTGTTCTGGGATTGATTTGCACTTTTCGCACCAAAGTACGTTCATCTCTAGGAGACGGAACGCGTCTCCTTCCTGAGTGGTAATGACAGAATAAAAGGGACAGTCCGGTCACCACAACTCCACTCCATCAATTTTAATTATGTCTATGTGACCTCGTCAATACGGTCTGAGAAAAACCACAAACGGAAAAAGGACAAAGAAAAAGTATGGATTGTTGTGTCAGAGCCGGTTAAAGAGAGGAGATCTGAGGAGTGAGAGGGGCTGCGTCAGTGGAGAGCAGAGCCGGTTAAAGAGAGGAGATCTGAGGAGTGAGAGGGGCTGCGTCAGTGGAGAGCAGAGCCGGGAGGGATGACATTATGAAGACGCACCTGGATGACTCTGTTCTGACTGTGTCGATAATACTCTGATTCAAAAAGACATATGGATAATATTGGAGTATGGGTTCCTCCCCCCTGTTTAGGGGGTCCGGGGTCTGTGGTCCCCCCCAGATCATTTGTATATTTGTTAGAATTATTTGTGCATATTGCCTATGCTATTATCAATAAGCATTATCACCTGTGGCCCAACAGATGAAGCATAGAGGTAATAAATATATAGGCTGCATTTACCAGCTAATCATTAGTAGTCCTGCATCGGGTCAGATACCCATGATTCCCCGTGGGTGAGCCGCAAAGAAAATCTGCTGGCCGGTGGAATGAAAACATACTTTCAACCCGTGGGTCGGCTCGCGGTTCAGAACAATTCAGTTGCGGATCGGAAACTTTTTAAATCAAGATGATACACTTTTAAAAAACCCTGGAGCCTGTTTCGTCACGCTGTGTTAGGAATTCCATTCTGCGAGCGGCGAGGCAGGCATAAGGCTACCAGCCACGCATTGAGAGTGTGTGGAGACGGGAACTGTCCCTTATTTGTGTGGTGCTAAAACATTCTAATTTGTCCATGCACAGACCTTATGTTCCCTCTCCCCATGTGAGAATACGACACGTTGCCAACTTTACTTTCCCTGGATAGCCTAGCACACGCGAAAATGGCTAACGGAGGCCTGACCAAAGAAACAAATAGAAAGGTTATGCTGTGAGACGAGGTAAAGAAGAGAGACTGAAGGAGCCAGTTAGCATGACTGAGTGACTGAGTGAGTTAGAGAGAGGATGAACCAGGGCATTAGAGTGAGTGAATTGGAGGGACAGAGTGAGAGAGAAAGTATGAGTGAGTGTTTGAAACGTGTGAGTGTGTGAGTGTCTTCCATCAACGTATAGAGACAGAAGCATCTCTGCTTTGCTTCACTGGTTCCAGGTCGGTCACACGTTAGATAGCAGAGGTGACTGGCTACAGCAAGTGGCGTTACACACACACCTGCTATTCCACTGAGCAACCAGAACACCTTCTATTCCACTGAGCAACCAGAACAGCAACACCCCATAGAGACAAACAACAGCCCTGTCATGTATGTAGCCAGTACTACTTTGATTTCACACACATTGAGTGTGTGCGCTCGTGTTTATGCATTGGGATGCTATGTTTGAGATATGACACTGTCGTTGGACACCAGATTGATACTACCATCTCTCCTGTCTTACCACCACACTACCACTCTCTAATGTTCTACACCACACTATCATTCTCGTCTACCACCCACACTATCATTTCCTCTCTGTCTACACCACCACTACCTCTCTCTGTCTACCACCCCACACTACCATCTCCTCTGTCTACCACCACACACCATCTCGTCGTCTACCACCAAACACTATCATCTCTCTGGCTACCACCACCACCACTACCATCTCTCTGTCTACCACACCACACACCACCTCTCTGTCACCACCACCACACTATTCCATCTCTCTGTCTACCACCACAACTACCATCTCTCTGTCTACCATCCACACTACCATCTCTCTGTCTACACCACCACACTACCCATCTCTCTGTCTACCACCACTACACTACCATCTCTCTGTCTACCACCACCACACTACCATCTCTTCTGTCTTACACCACCACACTACCATCTCTCTGTCTTACCACCACCACACTACAATGTTTTCTGGTTCTACCACCACACTACCATCTCTCTTGTTACCACGCACACTACCATCTCTCTGTCTACCACCACACACTACCATCTCTCGCTACAAACCACACTACCATCTCTCTGTCCACCACCCTCTCTCTCCTCTACTTCCCACACGTCACCATCTCTCTGTCTACCACCATGACTTGACTACCATCTCTTGCTCTACCACCCACCACGCGAGTGCGATTCTCTCTCACACCATTCTCTCTCACTCCCCGCGCTCACCACCACACTACCACTCTCTGTCCACCACCACACTACCATCTTTCTGTCTACCACCACACTACCATCTCTCTGTCTACCACCACACTACCATCTCTCTGTCTACCACCACACTACATCTCATCTGTCTACCCACCACAATACCATCTCTCTGTCTTACCACCACAATACCATCTCTCTGTCTACCACCACACTACCAGCTCTCTGTCTACCACCACACTACCATCTCTCTGTCTACCACCCACACTACGCATCTCCTGTCTACCCACCACACTACCATCTCCTCTGGCTGGCGTGAGAGAGAGTGAGCTCTGCAGTGGGCGTGCGCTATCACTCTGCATACTCCGCAGCTGAATGCTCACTATCGTGACCTCTCATCTCATTCTTATATGTAAGTTCGACGTTGGATGAAGCCTCCATACACGGAAAGCAACGGTAATACCACTCAGCGAGATATACGAAAATCCACTCTCGAATTTCTCATAGAGGGTCGCTTCTAATTATCCCATCTCTCTCTAGTGTGTATCTACCACCACACTACCATCTTTCTGTCTACCACCGCACTACCAATCTCTCCTGTCTTACCCACCCACACTACCATCTTTTTCTGTCCAACCCCACACACTGACCATCTTCTATGTCCACCACCACACTACCATCTCTCTGTTACCACCCACCACTACCATCTCTCGTCCACCACAACTACCATCTCTCTGTCTACACTCCACACTATACCTCTCTTTTCTACCACCACCACACTTACCATCTCTCTGTCTAACTCACACCACACTTACCACCTCTCTGTCTTACCCACCACCACACTACATCTCTCTGTCTACCACCACACTACCATCTCTCTGTCTCCATCACACACCATCTTCTCTGTCTACCACCACCACACTGACCATCTCTCGTCTACCAACCACTTACACTACCATCTCTCTGTCTACACCAACCACACTACATCTCTCTGTTCTACCACCACCACACTACCATCTCTCTGTCTACCACCCACCACACTACCATGTTTCTGTCTACCACCACACTACATCTCTCTGTCTTACCACCACAACTACATCCTCTGTCTACACCACCACACTACCCAATCTCTAATGTCTCACACAAACTACCAATTCTCTCTGTCCACCACCACACTACCATCTCTTGCTCCACCACCACACTACACATCTCTCTGTGTCTATTCCTCGATTCGCCCGCTCAGACACACACACATCTGTCTCTGTCGAGCCGACACACATTAACCGGTCTCTCACTCTTACCGCGAATCCACCCACCATGACGCGCAATCTTAATTAATCTCTCCTGTCTAATCATCATCGAGCGAGCGTGAGCGCACTCTCAATGCCTCCGACAGACCTATGCACTACCATCTCTCTGTCTACCACCACTAGGCGTATCCCGCGTGCGGCAACGAGTGAGGCGACTTATCCTCCTTTACACACGAACCACCAACTCGTCAATCTCGGGTGAGCCACCACTACTACACTTTACCATTCACTCTACGATACTGACTAAACATATATAATAATACGTGCTCTCAACACATGGACTCGTGTCGTCCTACACCCACCTTACCTGTTTTAATATAATACAACAACTATCAACTATCACTCCTGCCTCTATCGAATCAATCCCTGATATCTCAACACCGACCCACGTATACCCTACACTCTCTACCGATATCCTGAGCGAGAGCGAGGTCATTCTGCTCTACTCCACCCCGCTCCGTCTCTCTCGTACATGAGCGCCATCACTACCATCTCTCTTGTCTATGCGAGCGCACGACTACCATCTCTCTGTTCTACACCACACTACCATCTCTCTGTCTCCACCACACTACCTCTCTCTGGTCTACCCCAACACTACCATCTCTCATGTCTACCAACCACAATACCATCTCTTCTGTCTACCCCACAAATGACCATCTCTCTGTCTACCACCACATACCACTCTCTGTCTAACCACCACACTACCATCTCCTTGTCTACCACCACACTACCCATCTCCTTGTCTACCACCAAACACTACCATCTCTCTGTTCTACCACCACTACTAACCAATCTCCCGTATACCACCACACCACCATCTCTCTGTCTACCACCACACTACCATCTTTCTGTCTACCACCGCACTTACCATCTCTCTGTCTCCACCACCACTACCATCTTTCTTGTCCACACCACACTACCATCTCTATGTCCCACCACCAACACGTTACCATTCTCTGTTCTACCACCCACACACCATCTCGTCTGTCCACCACCACACTACCATCCTCTCTGTCTACCACCACACACCATCATCTCCTGTCTCACCACACACTACATCTCTCTGTCTACCACCACACTACCATCTCTCTGTCTACCATCACACGACCATCTCTCTGCTACCACACACTACCATCTCTTCTGTTTACCACCAACTACCATCTCTCTGTCTACACCACACTACCATCTCTCTGATCTACCACCACACTACATCCTTCTGTCTACCACCAACTACCAGCTCTCTGTCTTACCACCAAACACTACCATCTCTTCTGTCTACACCGACACTACCATCTCGCTGTTCTACCACCACACTACCATCTCTCGTCACCACCACACTACATCTCTCTGTTCTCCACACACTACCATCTTTCTGGTCTACACCACACTACCATCTCTCTGTCTACCACCACCACTACCATCTTTCTTCACCACCACACTGTGTGTGTGTTGTGTGGTGTGTGTGTGTGTGTGTGTGTGTGTGTGTGTGTGTGTGTGTTGTGTGTGTTCATCTTCTTCAGTGCTTGAGTGGATGCAGCCTTGGGCGTTTTCCTTTCTTATTAATTATGCCTTCTCATAAACTGTGTCATTCTTCCCCCCTCCCTCTCCTCCGTCATCCCCCCCGCCCCCCCCTCCTCCCATAACA